>NC_088392.1:3117500-3417500 GCF_037993035.2 Macaca fascicularis | reverse complement strand
ATTTGTGAATGATTATAAATTACCTATTTCTGAGGATCCACTTTCATTATTGGGTTGTGTTTCTTTTAAATTTATTTTTAAATGTATACACAATAGCATTTTCACTGTTCAGGTCTATGAGTTTTGACAAATGCATAGTCATGCAAATGCCATCATAATCAAAATACAGAATAGTTTGATCACCGTTGAAAAAGTTCCCTCCTGGTGGCCCTTTGAAGTCAAACGTTTAATCCCTGGAAATCCCTGATTTGCTTTCCTTCATTCTGTTTTTTAATCTCCAAGAAAGTCATAAAAATGGAGTCACATAACATGTAGGTAACATGTAGCCTTTAGAATATGGCTTCTTTCATAGGGTAATGCATTTGAGATTCATGCATGTTATGTGTCTACCAATGACCGTTTCCCCTTTTAAATTGATGGGTGATATTCTCTACTTTATGTAGGTACCAGTTTATTAATCCTTTTCCCAGTTGAGAGACATTGAAGATGTTTCCAGGGTTTGTGAATTGTGAGAAATCTGCTATAAACATTCACCGTTGGGGGGGGGGTGTGTGTGAACACAGATTTTTCAGTGTTCAAGTCTACTTTTGAATGAATATCTAGAAATAGGATTGCTGTGTTCATGTTTAACTTTGTGAGGAACTGACCAGTGTGTTCCAGATGGGCTGTGCCCTTTCACAGCCCTCCCAGTGATGCATGAGAGTTCTATTTACTGTGCAATCTGGTTAGTATTTGATACTGTCTGGATTTATAAAAAATTTTAGCCATCCCCATAAACATGTTTTTTTTTCGTTATAGCTTTAATTTACATTTTCTTAATGACTAATGATTTTCAGACTATTTTATATGTTTATTGTCATTTGCATGTTTGTTTGATGAAATGTCTACATCCTTGGAAAACTCACTTATTTGTTAAAAAAATAAGTGTCAGCCGGGCGCGATGGCTCACACCTGTAATCTCAGCACTTTGGGAGGCCGAGGAGGGTAGATCACTTGAGGTCAGGAGTTTGAGACCAGCCTAGCCAACATGGTGAAACCCTGTCTCTAGAAAAATACAAAAATTAGCTGGGTGTGGTGGTGGACGCCTGTAATCCCAGCTGTTCGGGAGACTGAGACAGGAGAATCGCTTGAACCCGGGAAGTGGAGGTTGCAGTGCACAGTGAATGCACCACTGCACTCCAGCCTGGGTGAGAGAGCGAGACTCTGTCTCAAAAAAAAATAAATGTCATGGGATTTTCAATACAGACAATCATGCCATCTGTGAATATAGACAGTTTTCTAAGATTTTTGCTCCTTTTATTCCTTTGGCTTGCCTTATGGCACTTGTTCGGACATCTAGTACAATGCGAATACAAATGTTATGTGTGAATGTCTTTCTCCTGCTCTTCATTTTAGACCATCCATTAAGTATGAGATTAGAATTTTTTGTAGATGCCTTTTGTTAGGTTAAGGAAGTTACTTTGATTCCTCCTAGTTTGCTTAAGTTTTAAAAAGTGTTATGAATGAATAATAAATTTTACCAAATACTTTTTCTCATGTGTTGAGATGATTATGTAGCCTTATCTACTGTAATCTTTTTAAATGGCGAGTTACGCTTACTGATGTTCAAATGTTGAAGCAGATACGCATTTTCGGAAGAAATCTCACTTGGTGTGATGTACTCACCTTCTTATACATTGTTGTGTTTAATATTTGGTTGAGCATGTTTATATTCATGAGGGCTATTAGTTATAGGTTTCTTTTTATATAATTTTTTCCTGATTTGGGATTAGGGCGCTTCTGGCCTCATAAAAGAATTCAAGAGTATTTTTTTTTTTTTAAGAGCCTGTGTAAAATTGGTATTATTTCTTTCTGAAATATTTGGTAGAATTTGCCAGTGAAACTATCTGGCCTTGAGTTTTCCTTGTCTAAAGGTTTTGCATTATAAATTCAATTTCTTTAACAGGTCTAGGATTATTTAGATTATCTACTTTTTCAGTGAGTTTTGGCATGGTGTGTCTTACTTTTCAGAAAACTTTTATTTTAGATTCAGGGGTAAACAAGTGGGTTTGTTATATAGGTAAACTTGTGTCACGGGGGTTTTTGTTCACTTTTATGACTCCATAGTATTCCATAGTGTATAGGTACCATATTTTCTTCATCCATTCTACTACTGATGGGCATTTACATTAAATCCATGTCTTTGCTATTACTGCAGTGAACATACATGTGCTTGTATTTTTATGACAGAACAATTCGTATTCCTTTGGGTACATACCCAGTAATGGGATTGCTGGATTGAAGAGTAGTTCTGTTTTTAGCTATTTGAGGAATTCCTACAGTGCTTGCCACAATGGTTGAACTAATTTGCAATTAATTTATAACTAATTTACAATGAATTTACTAACTGTAAATTAGTTCAACCCACCAATAGTGTATAAATGTTCTCTTTTTGCTGCAACATTGCCAGCGTTTGTTATTTTTTGACTGTTTAGTAATAGCCGTTCTTAATCGTGTGAGATGGTGTCTCATTGTGGTTTTGATTTGCATTCCTCTAACAATCAGTGATGTTGAACTTCTTTTCATGTGCTCGTTGGCTGCTTTATGTCTTCTTTTGAAAAGTGTTTGTTCATGTCCTTTGCCCACTTTTTAATGGGTTGTTAGTTTTTTTCTTGTAAATTTGTTTTAAGTTCCTTATAGATGCTGAATATTAAAGCTTTGTCAGATACATAGTTTGTAAATATCTTCTCCCATTCTATAGGTTTTCTTTTCACTCTGTTGATGTTTTCTTATGCTGCAAAGAAGCTCTTAAGTTTAATTAGATCTCCTCTGTGAATTTGTGTTTTTATTGCAGTTTCTTTTGGCGTTCTTTATCATGAAATCTTTGCCAGTTCCTGTGTCCAGATTGGTATTGCTTAGGTTGTTTTCCAGGATTTTTATAGTTTTGTGTTTTACATTTGAGTATTTAATCCGTTCTTAGTTGATTTTTATATATGGTATGAGAAAGAGGTCAAGTTTCAATCTTCTGCATATGGCCATTGATCGTTTTTGTCAGTTTTGTTGAAGATCAGATGATTGTATGTATATAGCCTTATTTCTGGACCCTCTATTCTGTTCCATTGGTCTATGTGTCAGTTTTTGTACTAGTTCCATGGTATTCTGGTTATTGTGGCCCTGTAGTGTAATTTGAAGTTGGGTATCATGACACCTCCTGCCTTTTGCTTTTTGCTTGGATTACCCTGGCTATTTGGGCTCTTTTTTTGGTTCCATATGAATTTTAAAATAGTTTTTATCTAATAAATTAGCTGGACATGGTGGTACATTCCTGTAATCCCAGCTACTCGGGAGGCTGAGGTAGGAGAATCACTTGAACCTGGGAAGTGAAGGTTACAGTGAGCCGAGGTCACGCCACTGTACCCCCAGCAACGAGAGTGAAACTCTATCTCAAAAAAAAAATATATGTGTGTGTGTGTATATACATATATGTGTGTGTGTGTATATATACATATATATATATAGTACATCTAGTACAATGTCAAATGCAAGTGTTATGTGTGAATGTCTTTCTCCTGTTCTTCATTTTAGACCATCCATTAAGTATGAGATTAGAATTTTTTGTAGTTGCCTTTTGTTAGGTTAAGGAAGTTACCTTTATTCCTCCTAGTTTGCTTAAGTTTTAAAAAGTATTATGAATAAATAATAAATTTTACCAAATACTTTTTTCATGTGTTGAGATGATTATGTAGCCTTGTCTACTGTAACCTTTTTAAATGGTGAGTTACGCTTACTGTATATATGTATATATATGTAGCCTTGTCTACTGTAACCTCTTTAAATGGCGAGTTACGCTTACTATATATATGTATATATATAGTTGTTTTCTAGTTCTGTGAGGAACATCATTAGTAGTTTGATTGGAATACCATTGAATCTGTAAATTGCTTTGGGCAGTATGGCCATTTTAATGATATTGATTCTTCCTATCCATGAGCATGGAATGTCTTTCCATTTGTTTGTGTCATCTTTGAGTTCTTTGAGCAATGTTTTGTAATTCTTATTGTAGAGACCTTTCACCTCCTTGGTTCACTGTATTCCTAGGAATTTTATTATTTTTGTGACTATGTGTCTTTTAATGTATTGTTCTAGTTTAAGTTGTGAAATTTATGCAATCCATAATTTCTTTTGCAATCCATTTTATGTCTGTAGTGTTTGTAGAGATATTCTTTATTCATTTTTGATATTGCTAATTGGCGTCTCCCTTCTTTTTTGGTAATTTTAGCTAGAGATTTATCATTTTTCTGATCTTAAATATTTTTAATGCTATATAATAGTTGTACATATTTTAGGGGTATATGTGATATTTCGATATACTCATATAATGTTTAATAATAAAATCAAGGTGATTGGGATAACCATCACCTTAAACATTTATCTTTTTATCATGCTGGGAACATTTGATTGATTCTCTACCAGCTATCTTGAAATATAAAATGGATTATTGTTTACTATAGTCACTCTACTAATTTATTGAACACAAAAGCTTATTTCTTTTAACTATTTTCTTGTACCCATCAATCAACCTCTCTTTGTCTCCCTCCACCACCCTTCCCAGCCTCTGGTAACCACCGTTCTATTCTTTATGTTCCTGAGTTTCACTTTCTTAGCTTCCACATATGAGACAGAAGGTGCAATATTTGTCTTTCTGTGCTTGGCTTATTTCACCTAACATAATGGCCTCCAGCTCCATCTGTGTAGCTGCAAATAACAAGATTTCATTCTTTTTATGGCAGAATAGTATTCTATTTTGTATATCTGTCACATTTTCTGTATCCATTTATCCATGGATGGGCACTTAGGCTGACTCCACATCTTGGCTATTGTGCATAGTGCTTTAACAAACATGGGAGGGCAGATATCTCTTCAATATGTGGATTTTCTTTCTTTTGGATATATTCCAAGTAATGGAACTGCTGGATCATATAGTAGTTTTATTTTTAGGATTTTGAAGAATCTCCACACTGTTTTCCCTAATGGCTGTGCTAATTTACATTCCCAGCAATAGTATACGAGGGTTTCCCTTTCTCCAAATCCTCATCAGCATCCATTACTCCTTGTCTTTGTAACAAAAACCATTTTAACTGAGTTGAGATAATATCTGCCATTGCTCAGCTCCTTCTTGAACATCAATAATTCTTAGATTTGGTCTTTTCAGTTTTTTTTTTTATGTCTTGTAGGTGTTCTTCATTCCTTTATATTTTTTTCTCTTTTATCCTCTCGGACTGTGTATTTTTCAATAGCCTGTCTTTGAACTAACTGATACTTTCCTCTGCTTGATCTGTTCTAACGTTGAGAGCCTGTAATGAAATTTTCAGTTTAACAAATACGTTTCTCAGTTTTGGAATTTGTGCTTGATTTTTAAAAATTATTTCAATCTCTGCTGAAGTGAGGTAGCTTTTGATGCCTCCAACTTTGTTCTTTTTGCTTAGGATTGTCTTGGCTATAAGGGCTCTTGTTGGGTTCCATATGAAATTTAAAGTAGTTTTTTCTAGTTCTGTGAAGAAAGTCAGTGGTAGCTTGATGGGGATGGCATTGAATCTATGAATTGCTTTGGGCAGTATGGCCATTTTCACGATATTGATTCTTCCTATCCATGAGCATGGAATGTTTTTCCATTTGTTTGTGTCTTCTCTTATTTCCTTGAGCAGCGGTTTGTAGTTCTCCTCAAAGAGGTCCTTCACATCCCTTGTAAGTTGTATTCCTAGATATTTTATTCTTTTTGTAGCAGTTGTGAATGGGAGGTCACTCATGATTTGGCTGTCAATTTTTGATGTATAGGAATGTTTGTGATTTTTGCACGTTGATTTTTTTATCCTGAGACTTTGCTGAAGTTGCTGATCAGCTTAAAAAGATTTGGAGTTGAGATGATGGGGTTTTGTAAATATACAATCATGTCATCTGCAAACAGATAATTTGACTTCCTCTCTTTCTGTTCGAATATACTTTATTTTTTTCTCTTGCCTGATTGCCCTGGCCAGAACTTCCAATACTGTGTTGAACAGGAGTGGTGAGAGAGGGCATCCTTGTCTTGTGCCTGTTTTCAAAGGAAATGCTTCGAGCTTTTGCCCATGCAGCATGATACTGGCTGTGAGTTTGTCATAAATAGCTTTTGTTATTTTGAGATATGTTCCATCAATACCTAGTTTATTGAGAGTTTTTAGCATGAAGCAGTGTTGAATTTTATCAAAGGCCTTTTCTGCATCTATTGAGATAATCATGTGGTTTTTGTCATTGGTTCTGTTTATGTGATGGATTACGTTTATTGATTTGCATATGTTGAACCAGTCTTGCATCCCAGGGATGAAGCTGACTTGATCGTGGTGGATAAGCTTTTTTGATGTGCTGCTTGGATTCGGTTTGCCAGTATTTTGTTGAGGATTTTTGCATCGTTGTTCATCAGGGATATTGGCCTGAAATTTTCTCTTTTTGATACCAAAGCCTGTGCCAGGTTTTGGTATCAGATAATGCTGGCTTCATAAAATGAGTTAGGGAGGAGTCCCTCTTTTTCTATTGATTGGAATAGTTTCAGAAGGAATGGTACCAGCTCCTCTTTGTACCTTGGGTAGAATTCAGCTGTGAATCATCTGGTCCTGGATTTTTTTTGGTTGGTAAGCTATTAATTACTGCCTCAATTTCAGAACTTGTTATTGGTCTATTCAGGTATTCAACTTCTTCCTGGTTTAGTCTTGGAAGGGTGTATGTGTCCAGGGATTTATCAATTTCTTCTAGATTTTCTAGTTTATTTGCGTAGAGGTGTTTATAGTATTCTCTGATAGTAGTTGGCATTTCTGTGGGATCAGTGGTGATATCCCCTTTATCAGTTTTTATTGTGTCTATTTGATTCTTCTCTCTTTTCTTCTTTATTAGTCTGGCTGGTGGTCTATCTATTTTGTTAATCTTTTCAAAAAACCAACTCCTCGATTCATTGATTTTTTGAAGGGTTTTTTTGTGTCTCTATCTCCTTCAGTTCTGCTCTGATCTTAGTTATTTCTTGTCTTCTGCTAGCTTTTGAATTTGTTTGCTCTTGCTTCTCTAGTTCTTTTAATTGTGATGTTAGGGTGTCAATTTTAGATTTTTCCTCCTTTCTCCTGTGGGAACTTAGTACTATAAATTTCCTTGTAAACACTGCTTTAGCTGTGTCCCAGAGATTCTGGTACGTTGTGTCTTTGTTCTCACTGGTTTCAAAGAACTTATTTGTTTCTGTCTTAATTTCATTATTTACCCAGTAGTTATTCAGGAGCAGGTTGTTCAGTTTTCATGTAGTTGTGCAGTTTTTAGTGAGTTTCTTAATCCTGAGTTTTAATTTGATTGCACTGTGGTCTGAGAGAATGTTTGTTATGATTTCTGTCTTTTGCATTTGCTGAGGAGTGTTTTACTTCCAATTATGTGGTCAATTGTAGAATAAGTGTGCTGTGGTGCTAAGAAGAATGTATATTCTGTTGATGTGGGGTGGAGAGTGCTGTAGATGTCTATTAGGTCTGCTTGGTCTAGAGCTGAGTTCAAGTCCTGAATATGCTTGTTAATTTTCTGTCTCATTGATCTGTCTAATATTGACAGTGGGGTGTTAAAGTCTCCCACTATTATTGTATGGGAGTCTAGGTCTCTCTGTAGGTCTCTAAGAACTTGCTTTATGAACATGGTATGTAGACCAATGGAACAGAACAGAGGCCTCAGAAATAATGCCACATATCTGCAACCATCTGATCTTTGACAAACCTGACAAAAACAAGCAATGGGAAAAGGATTTCCTATTTAATAAATGGTGTTGGGAAAACTGGCTAGCCATATGTGCAAAACTGAAACTGGCCCTCTTCCTTATACCTTATACAAAAATTAACTCAAGATGGATTAAAGACTTAAATGTAAGTCCTAAAACCATAAAAACCCTAGAAGAAAACCTAGACAGTGCCATTCAGGTCATAGGCAGGCGCAAAGACTTCATGACTAAAATGCCAAAAGCAATGGAAACAAAAGCCAAAATTGACACATGGGATCTAATTAAACTAAAGAGCTTCTGCACAGCAAAATAAATGACCACCAGAGTGAACAGACAACCTACAGAATGGGAGAACATTTTTGCAATCTATTCATGTGACAAAGGGCTAATACCCAGAATCTACAAGGAACTTAAACAAATTTACAAGAAAAAACCAAGCCAGTCAAAAAGTGGACAAAGGATATGAACAGACAATCCTCAAAAGAAGATATTTATGCAGCCAACAAACATGAAAGAAAGCTCCTCATCACTGGTCATTAGAGAAACGCAAATCAAAACCACAATGAGATGCCAACTCGTGCCAGTTAGAATGGCGATCATTAAAAAGTCAGGAAACAACAGATGCTGGAGAGGATGTGGAGAAATAGGAACGCTTTTGCACTGTTGGTGGGAGTGTAAATTAGTTCAACCATTGTGGAAGACAGCGTGGTAATTCCTCAAAGATCTAGAACCAGGAATACCATTTGACCCAGCAATCCCATTACTGAGTATATACCCAAACGTTTATAAATCATTCTATAAAGACACAAGCACACATATGTTTACTGGAGTACTATTTGCAATAGCAAAGACTTGGAACCAACCCAAATGCCCATCAATGATAGACTGGATAAATAAAATGTGGCACATATACACCGTGAAATACCATGCAGCCATAAAAAAGAATGAGTTCGTGTCCTTTGCAGGGACATGGATGAAGCTGGAACCCATCATTCTCAGCAAATTAACACAGGAACAGAAAACCAAACATTGCATGTTCTCTCTCATAAGTGGGAGTTGAACAATGAGAACACATGGACACAGGGAGGGGAACATCACACACCGGGGCCTTTCGGTGGTTGGGGGGCTAGGAGGGGGATAGTATTAGGAGAAATATCTAATGTAGGTGACGGGTTGATGGTTGCAGCAAACCACAATGGCACCTGTGTACCTATGCAACAAACCCGCATGTTCTGCACATCTATCGCAGAACTTAAAGTATAAAAAAAGTGAAAAAAATTTAAATCTCTTTGTTATATTTATCTAATACATTTCTGAGTTTTCCATGTTATTTTAAAGATCACTGAGTTTTCTTAAAACTGCTATTTTGAATTATTGATCAGAGAGCTCATCTACTCCCCTCTAGTTAGGGTCAGTCTCTGGCAACTTAATCTGTCTGGGGAGGTCCTGGTTTCCTGTTTGCTATTGTTTCCTGTGGATGTACATCTGGTTTTGCGGTGAAAAATTAGCTATTTATTTGTTTTCTCTGCCTGGCTTGTTTTGATTTTTATTGGGTATGTTTGTTCAGAGATTTCTTTGCGATATACCTGTCTTTTTTTGCTAGGTCACTGCCTCTTCTTGGTCTCTTTAAAGAATCAGCTTTTGGTTTCATCAATTTTTTTCCATTGTTTTTCTGTTTCAAATTTTATTGATTTTGGTTCTTATCTTTATTATTTAGCCCTTCTGCTTACTGTGGGTCTATTTCTTTTTTCCTTTTTAAAAAAAGAAAATCTACTTAAAGTTTGAGAAATGTATTTACTTTCCCACATCAACAATTATGGATTATCATGTCATAATTATAAACGGCTAAGTCTTATACTTCCTCAGGAAAATATTGCACCATTCAGTGCTATGGATCCTACAGAGAATTTCAGTCCTTGGTCATAGTGTTAATAGCTCTTAGCTTCACAGCCCCATGAGCCTCATTGAAATGTCCTTTATTTTTTCTAGTTTCTTAAAGTGGAAACTATATGATTGAGTTTAGACCTTTTAATTTTCTAATTAAATATTTAATGCTCAAGTTTCCCTGTGAGCACTATTTTAGCAAGGATTTTCATATGTTATATCACCATTTCATTCAGTTTAAAAAATGTTTTTCAAAAATTTCTGTCAATCTGTTGTTTGGCCCCTTGGTTATTTGAAAGTGTGCTTTTGATTTCCAGGTGCTTGGAGATTTAAAAATGTGTCATCTGCGTTTTTTTAAATACTTCTAATAGTTTTTCCACATCTGGGTTTTTTAAACTTTTAGTTCTAATAGTTTTTCCTTCATGTATTTTGGAGCTCTGTTAGGTGTATGCTCATTTAAGGCTCTTATGTTTTCTTGATTACTTTATCCTTTTTCTGTATAAAATAACTTATTTACATAATTTATATATATACATATATATATAACACAACTTCTTTTTTTTTTTTTTTTTTTTTTTTTTGAGACGGAGTCTGGCTCTGTCGCCCGGGCTGGAGTGCAGTGGCCCGATCTCAGCTCACTGCAAGCTCCGCCCCCCGGGTTTACGCCATTCTCCTGCCTCAGCCTCCCGAGTAGCTGGGACTACAGGCGCCCGCCGCCTTGCCCGGCTAGTTTTTTTTGTATTTTTTTTTTTTAGTAGAGACGGGGTTTCACCGTGTTCGCCAGGATGGTCTCGATCTCCTGACCTCGTGATCCGCCCGTCTCGGCCTCCCAAAGTGCTGGGATTACAGGCTTGAGCCACCGCGCCCGGCCCACAACTTCTTTAGAACAAGAAAATTTATAAATGACATGATTTTTTTTGTCAAAGACTTCGTCAAGCAAGAGAGTACACACGGGCACTTTTGTTTCAAATAACATGATGGTAAACAATGGATATTAATATTTTTGTCATGCCTCAACCATTTACCGACAATTAGGCGTCAAACCCTCAGGTTGATCACTTGCTAAAACATAAGTGTTTAGGAGAAAAAGTCAAGAAAAGATGAAAACCATTAATCATATCTTCTTTAAGATTTATGAAATAAATTCTTCGCAACATCTTCTTTACATGAATCAGGCCTAACATAGTTCTTGCCACCATGTAAGGTAAATACACTGATTAACTTTCTCTTTTCCAAAATTAGGTTTAAGGATATAGTGAGTGGTAGGATAATTTAGCTGGCTGACTTGATTCTCTAATACAGTGAGTCCCTGTATTCTTTATATAGCAAGAAATTCTATCTTCTATAAAACTAGCTTATTATATATTAAAAAGAGACCGTTGTTAAAGTTAAAAATTATTATTACACAAGGATAAATAATAGTTTAATCATGGCAATCTAACTCCCAAACTAACGTTAAGAGAATGAAATCTTTCCAGAATATGAGTTTTAAAAACTTACAAAAACAGGGTATTAAAATAGCAATGTGATTTACTACCATGATTTCTCTGACATATTAATCACGAAATAAATGCCTACTTGTAGACAGTTTCCACTCAGAATTATATAGCCTCCTGTCTGACAAAATGATAAGCCATAAATTTCACTAAAAGACAATGAGAAAGAAGTGCTCTCATAGCAGTAGTTTCAATAAATTAGCATAACTGTTATACCTGCTGAGACATAATTCTCTTCTGTTAAGGAATTTAAAAACTGGCCACCATTTTTTCAATATACAAACTTAATTATCTAGACTCTAAAATATCTTCCCAATTGAAATACTGATCATTACATAATACAATGAACACAGTTCTAACTTTTAGGCACAACTCATGACTTCAGTGACAAATAACTCATACCTACAGACATCAGCACCTTAGGGTAAGAAAACTTGGGGTCTAATATAGCGGTCAAACTAAAAGGCCAGTCCAGCAACAGTCCTTCATTCAAGTACCGTCCATGGCTTCTTTCACACTGAAATTGCAGAGCGGAGTAGCTGCCAGACAGACCCTCTGGCCTGCAAACCCAAAATAGTTTGCAGAAGGTTTCCAACTCCTGAGATAATATATTATCAATCCAAGAGGCTTTTCAAATAAAATCAGAGTAAATTTGCCGTTTGAGAAGTCTAAAGGGAACCACTACAGATCTGCTTGAGTAGATCGTAGAATTATACGTGTCAATCATCAAATCTTGAAATTAAAACCTTAAATTCATATTGATGATAATCACTAACTTTATTTTTAATTTATTATTATACTTTAAATTCTAGGGTGCATGTGCACAATGGGCAGGTTTGTTACATATGTATACATGTGCCATGTTGGTGTGCTGCACCCATTAGCTCGTCATGTACATTAGATATTTCTTCTAATGCTATCCCTACCCCCTACCCCCACCCCATGTCAGGCCCTGCTGTGTGATGTGTTCCCCACCCTGTGTCCAAATATTCTCATTGTTCAATTCCCACCTATGAGTGAGAACATGCAGTAAGTCTTATTTTCTATTTTTAACATCATGATTGTGTTCCATGCTTAAAGATCTAAGTGTTTCTTGAGAATTTAATGGTAAAAAAATCTATGAAGAAATTGGCTTTTTAAAAACTAATATATGTCTGTGCGTGTACAAAGGAGATTGCGTTTTGTATGAAAATTTGTCTCATAAAGTTGAGTTTCCCCTACCCTCATGAAAATCCTGAGAATATCCCAGAAATAAGAAAAACAGAAAAATTCACAATACAAAGTCAATACATTAAATTTAGGGAAAAAAGTATTCCAAACATATACTGGCCAAACATTTTTAGTTATATCATTTTAAATATATTTAAAAGTAAAGAGAAAAAGGAGACAAACATAAAATTGTTAATGCCTTCTTTATAATCTGAGGGGTGAAAATAGCTAAAACTGAATATCCTTTTAAATAAAAAATGTAAAAATAAATAAGCTCTTTGTTGTGTCATCTTTAGAAATAATTATGTTTAAATACTAGTTTTTCAATTAGGACTCATGTTACATCACCATAAACTGAAAAAGTATGTGTTTTTCAGTCAGACAAACAGCTGATAATAGAAAAGTTATCTAACATTTACCATACTAAAGTGGAGTTTGACAATTTGTTTTCATATACAGTCATGTGTCCCTTAACTATATGTTCTAAGAAATGCCTTGTTAGGTGATCTTGTGTGGAACAACGCTGAGTGTACTTACAAACACTGAGATGTACAGACTGCTGCACACCCTACAGTCCGAGGCTATGTGGTATAGCCTATCACTCCTTGGCTACAAACCTCTATAGTGTGTTACTGTATTGAATACTGTAGGCAGTTGTAACGCAATAGTAAGTATCCGTGTATCTAAACAGGTCTAAACATAAAAGAGCAACGCACTGTGTTATGATGGCTATAATGTCACTAGATGATAGGAATTTTTTATCTCCATTTTAATTGTATGGGACCACTGTCATATATGCGATCTGTCATTGACTTCAACATCATGTGAAAAATGACTGTACTTAGAAGCAACTGAAAAGATCTTCATCCTTCATCATCTTCCTCTAAACATAAAAATAAACAAACTTCACAAAAGAAGTTTCTAAACATTAAATATGATACAATCAACCCCCAAATCTGTCTGCAATGCAATTCATACAGAGACATATATCCACAACATTCCCAAATGTCCATGTGTGCTTAGCACAGGAAGAGTCAAACTGTAAACAAGAGTTGTTATTTCTGTCTGAGAAAGCAGTCTTAATTGCTTGCTCTTTGCAAAATGCTAAATCAATCAGAATGAAAGGAACCTCAGGAATGTTTTCCACTGATTACAAAAGCTTCAAATCAAGCTCATTAAATATTCAAAATCAACCTAAAGAAAAATAGACATTGATGTTTTGCTCTAAATACTGTTTTGTTGATGTAATTGACTCTGGAAATCCTAGACTTAATTTAAAAAAGAAAAAGACAAAAGATTGTTTTATTCTGTTTCATCCACTTCAATGAAGACATCATTGAAGAAATATTCAGAGACCGTGGTTGGCTTCCCTTCAGGGGCCTCTTTTGGCCACTTTTGTGTCCTTCTTTCAGTAAGGGCTGATCACAAAAAACCTGAGTTGATGAGCTGCTAATCTTCTCAGATTGAGTATTAATAACACTTGGAGATGCAAGCAGATCAGAGGACTCCTGCTTCTTTTTCTGGCTTTCACTGGATGCATTGGATCTTTTCAGATTCTGTCTTAATGCAGGTATAAGAGGCTTTCGGCGTTTCTTACTATAGACCTGACTAGGTCCATCAGAGTCCAAACTATTCTTTGAACACGTGAAAGATAAAACATCCCAAGGGTCTTCTGCCAGGTCTGGATAGTGGGGCTTTTGAAGATGATGTTCTGCTGTCCATTTGCTCAGACTTGGGAGCAGCGTCACTTCTTTCTTCCTTATCAGACACAATCATTTCATTCTGAGGTAACTGAGGCACAGTCTTGTCTATGTGTGTATCGGGAGATCTAGATCCTGTACTCCGAAAAGTTGGTTCAACTTGCTCTGTTTGAGGTTCTGGAGTTGTTAATGTGCTTCCTGAGGTAGGAAAAATATCTTGTCCCTTGCGAGACTCCCCTGTTTCCTCAAAAACCTTTGTTAATTCCTTTGAGTGCACCTCAGAGGTCTATGCTTGACAATCATCTCTTAAAGTGAGTGAACAGTTTTTGGCAGGAGGAACGTGGTCATTTTCATCAAGCCTGCAATGAAATCTCTTCCTAGGTACAAGATCTAAATTATCAGGAAGCTTTTTAGAATCACCTCTTTCAAAAATAGATAAACCCATGTCATCTTGACCAACTGAAGTTGCTGGGAAACAAATACTCATGCCACCCCTTTCTTCAGTATTCACGGATTTGACCAATACGGGAGCTGGCAGTGAAGGGTTTTGGCATTAACTGTGCGGTGGCTTCGGTTATTTCTTCTACTCTCTAGTAGTTTAATGGAAAAAGGAGATTGGTTGGATTTCCACCGGAGTTAAAATAAATGCTTGTTCATCTTCTCCATCTTGAGGTACATTAGCAACTGGATTCACTGTTAGGTCTTGAGGACTGATTATGTTTTCTTGTTGGACTTCTGGAATACTTATTGGTGTTTACCCTGGCACAGGAAGTGTAAGCACATTGTCTCCTTTAGAGTGCTTTATCTGGGGCTTTTCAAAAGAATTTTCACCAAGACCCCTCTGCAAACCAAGTGTGCAGGGCTGTGTCTCAGAGGAAGCAACTGGAGCAACTGACAACACGTGAGCCTCTTGAGAGCGCTCTTCTTGATTTTCATTTCTCTCAGTTAGGTTTACTTCTTGAGAAATCCTGGTCCCTTGGATACCACGTACGCATGCCGATTTGCTCTGTTCTTTATTCTCTGCTGTTGTAACTGGTCTGAGGTTTTTATCTTCTAGTTCTGTTGTTTCGGAAGCATTTTTCTCTGTTTCTCTTTGAGTTTCCAGTTCTTCCCCATTGGTTACACAGAAACTGGAAACTTCCTGATAATCATCAAACCTGTTGGTCCCTAAAATCTTCTCAAGATTTGGTTTAGGCTTGGCAAATCTACTTCTTACTCTCAAATTACTGGTCACTTTAGAAGTTGTATTCCTGGTTGGTGTAGCATTCTTCTTTCCTTTCTCCATTAAACTAATTTATTCTCTGGAACTTTGTTCCTCCAATACAATCTTGTTTTCTTCAAATGATGAGGGAGATGTAGTAATGACAGATGAAGAGAGCTCCTGACATTCATGAACAATTTTGTGATTTATATTATCTAGGCTAAAAGGAATATGGCTTTTATTCTTTGAATGAACATGAGGGAGTATACATACTCCTACATCACCCTGTTCAGTACTGATTTCTGACTGCAATACTAGATCTCACATTGCAGCTTTGGTGCTTCCATCATTGGTACCTGGTTCATCTTGGATATGTTCACCTACGTGTGTGTGTGTTTGTGTGTGTGTGTGTGTTTTATCCCTGGTAACTTTTTTGTTCTAAACTTGATTTGTTTTAATGTTAATAGAGACACTCTAGTTTTCTTTTGCATTGTGGATATTTGTCCTTTCATTTACTTTTAATATGCCTATACCATTATAGTTAAAGTAAATTTTCTTAAGGCAGAATCCAGTTGGATCTTGGTTTTTTTTTTTTTTTAAGTCAACCCAGCAATTTCTGTCTGTTAGTGTCATTAGATCTCTTAATTTAATAATTGAAATGTGTTTAGACCTATTGTTTTATTATTTTATTTTTATTCTTTTTTATTTTTCTGACCTCCTCTCTTTGCTTTCTTTTTCATTATTTGAACCTGTACATTTATATGTATTTTCCTATTGGTTCTTTTTCTCTGGGGATCTCTGACTAATTCATTTTTTTCTTTTTTCAATATCAGTTTTGCTTTCAAAGCTTTTGCTCTGTTGTTTAGAAATATTTTCAGAGTTTTAGCCACTGTCCTTGGCACACAGTGCTGTTGACTGGTCCTACCTGCAGGGTGAAGCAAGGAGAGAAAATGAATAGAAAAAAAGGATTTTTATCCTCCTCAATCTTTGTACAACTAGAGCTTCCTTTTATGGCTGTTCTCTTTAATGGGCGGGTTTTCTCTTACGATTTGTATGTAGTGCAACTCTGTAACTGAGGCAGCCCTCATGGCAGGCCTGGAGAGAGAGACAGAGAGGGAGAGAGAGAAAGAGAGAGACAGAGGGAGAGAGAGAGGAAAAAATAATTTCTCCCATTCTCTGGAAGCTCAGAGAAGCCCATTGTTCCAGTTCTCTGTTGACAAGGACAGTCTCTTCTTAAGATTTTGTTGTCCGTTTGTATTGTTCAGTGACCTGCCTTAGCCAGCCTATGCTTGGGTCAAAGCTGGAGATAAAAGAAAAACACACACACAAAAAAAAAAACAGAAAAAAACAAAACAAAACAAAACAAGAAATGCACTGTGGTCTGCTTGCTGTTATTTTCGATAGATCAGTATTTGTATTTTGTTTGTGGTTTTTAGTTGCACTTTGTGGTATCCATAGTTTGCAGTGAGTTACTCCATTTTGGGTAGAGTTAGAAACTTGAATCCTTTATTTTTAAAAAATTATTTAGCAATTTGGGATTATTTCACAACTCAAAAGCAATGAATAATTGAAATTATTTCTGAATCTTTAATGACACCTTACTTCTAAGGAAAATCCATGAAATGTGTTAAGTGTAGAATTAGGAAATTTCATTTTCAGCTTTTATGACATCACCAGTATAATAATTTTCCAAAACAGAAACGACATCATATTTCTTACATTTGAAATTTTTTTTCTCTGACTACAATAAAGTGATAGGTAAATCATTGTGAATACAAGTAATTAATGCCTTTAGAGAGATGAACAAGGAACAACTACTTGGTTGGAAAGATCTTGAGTATATGGCTACTGTTAGCACAGAGGCTGAAGATGTTTAGTTTACGTGTATTATTTTCCTTCTATTCTAATAAATGTCACAAAACAATACTAAGTAGCATAATCTACTAGTGCAGTATGGAACATATATCTTGTGGAAATACATTGCCCAACAGAGGCATTGTATGGTGTATAAAATAAAATAAAACATAATAAAAGAGAAACAACTGATGATTTTGGATCTGAATTATAGTGTTTTCCATCTTTAAGGCTAATATAGAATTTTATGATGAGAATTTTCAGACCATTATATATATATTTTCATGAATATTGATAATAAGTAGTAGGCTAAAAGCCCTTTTACATACAGTGGGTTAAATTAGGTTTAATGTTGTATATTCCAGAAATAAGGTAATAAAATGAGTTCATTCTAGACCCCCTAGAAAATCAATGATACAGCATCTTACCTTGTGATCAAACCTGGCAACAAAGAGCCTAGCCCCAAAACACAGAAGGAGATACTTTTAACGAACAATAATGCTTACCTTTTAAAAAAAACATAATTTCAACTTTTATTGTAGATACAGGGGGTTGTGTAGGTTTGTTACATGGGTATATTACGTGATGCTAAGGTTTAGGGTACAAATGATCCGGTCACCCAGGCAGTGAGTACAGTCCCCAAGACGTAGTTTTTAAGCCCATCCCCTACTCCTTTCCTCCCTCCTCTAGAAGTCCGCAGTGACTGCTGTTCTCAGCTTCATGTCCCTGTGTGCTCAATGTTTATCTCCCACGTATAAGTGAGAACATGTGGTATTTGGTTTTCTGTCCTGCATTCATTATTTTAGGATTATGGCCTCCACCTACATCCATGTTGCTGTAAAGAACATGATTTCATTCTTTTCAAGGCTGTGTAGTATTCCCTGAGGTATAGGTACCATATTTTCTTATTCAATCCACCATTGATGAGCACCTAGGCTGATTCTATATCTTTGCTATTGTAAATCATTCTGTGATGGACATGGAGAGTCTTGTCTTTTTGGTAAAATGATTTATTTTCTTTTGGATATATACCCAGTAATGGGATTTCTGGCTTGAATAGTAGCTCTGTTTTTAGTTATTTGATAAATCTCCAAACTGCTTTCCACAGTGGCTGAACTAACTTACATTCCCCCAGCAGTGTGTAGGCATTCCCTCTTCTCTGCAGCCTTGCCAGCATCCATTACTATTGGACTTTTTATAATAGCCATTCTGTCTGGTGTGAGATGATAGCTCATGGTGGTTTTGATTTGCATTTCTCTGAGCGTTAGTGATGATGAACATTTTTTCATATGTTTGTTGGCTGCTTGTATTTCTTCTTTTGAGAGGTGTCTGTTTATGATCTTTTCTTACTTTAGACTCACATGTTGTTAACCTGCTCCGTGTAACAAGCAAACTGTGAAATGCTTTCAGGTGCTCAATACGTAAGTGTATGAAGGTACCGAAAGCAGCATTATAAATGTAATGATTTAACTCGCTGAAAACTAAAAGTCATGTATTCAGTGTCAGTTCTAATTTTGATAAAAAATTTGTTTAAAGAATAACAAAATATTACTATTTTTCAAATGAGGGTAATTGTCAATTTTAGATTAAATGATGTATAATAGCATATCATATATTAATGGAAGGTATGATTTGACATAAAATAAAGCTTAGTTCATGAAAATCAAGGTTGCTTTTTTTTTTTTAAAATAGTAAAGCATGTTCAAATAGAATTTATTTTGTAAATGTAAGAATGTCTAGGCCGGGTGCGGTGGCTCACGCCTGTAATCCCAGCACTTCGGGAGGCTGAGACGGGCAGATCACGAGGTCAGGAGATCAAGACCATCCTGGCTAACATGGTGAAACCCCATCTCTACTAAAACAAAACAAAACAAAACAATTAGCCAGGCGTGATGGCAGGTGCCTGTAGTCCCAGCTACTCGGGAGGCTGAGGCAGGAGAATGGTGTGAACCCAGGAGGCAGAGCTTGCAGTGAGCAAAGATAGCATGACAGCACTCCAGCCTGGGAGACACAGTGAGACTCCGTCTCAAAAAAAAAAAAAAAGTCTTAAAGTTAGGATTTATCTTATATTACTCATTATTGTTGTCTTTGGAGAAAAAATATCATCACATAAACCCAGACCAGGCATTTTAAAAATATCAGTCATTAAAAAAAATCTATCCTTGATAAATAAATCCACAATAGAAAAATCCATTTTTTTTAAAGGAGAATGTAAACACATCTCAAAGCCTAACTTGTTAGCTTTTAAATATGGTAATAACCAAACCTTGCACAGTTCTTGAAGAGTATGGGCTAGGTTCCAGGTAAATATCAGACTAGAAAGATGAATAAGATCTCATGTCTGCTTTTGAGAAGCTTCTCCTGCAGATTCTTACAGTCCCAGTTCTGCTGTGGTTTGTGAATGGAGGAGCAGGATCACAGAAGGAATCATCTCTGCTGACTTTTAGAGAGGGTGATGCGTAATGAAGGTATTTGTTTTTTACTTATCATAGTACCTAATGTCATTTTTTTTTTGCAAAAATAAATTACTAAAGACTTGTAAACTAGATCAATTGCCGTGGCTCATACGTGTAATCCCAGATGTGAGCCACTGTGACTGGGAGGCCGATGCAGGAGGATTGTTTGAGTCAGGAGTTTGAGTCTAGCCCACGCAATATAGTGAGACCTTGTCTCTATAAAAAATACAAAAAAAAAAAAAAAAAAAAAAAATAGCCGGATGTGTAATGCTTGCCTGTGGTTTCAGCTGCTTGGGAGGCTGAGGTGGGAGGTTCACTTGAGCCCAGGAGGTTGAGGATGCAGTGAGCTGAGGTTGCACCACTGCACTCCAGCCTGGGCAACAGAGCAAGATCCTCTCTCAAAAGCCAGACCAAATCAAATTAAAACAAATAAAAACACTTGAAACCTAGCAGAGCCAACAAATATACAGCATCTTCTACAGATTTTTAGCTTCCAGTACTAATAAGGGCATCCTGGAAGGGTGATCCTCCATGTTTTCTACATAATGGTTTCAATATGCTCACTGGTTTGAGTCTTTACTGAGTAGGTTGTCATTTGGGCCTGCGTGACCTCTCCTGATTTTGAATTGTAATAATAAAATAATTGTGTTATATTTTCCATTGTGAAGTTCCCCATGTGTTTGAACATAGAAAGCATTATTGGAGATTTCCACTTGTGACCAAGGAAACTCAATTAGGTTTTACCTTTAATTTTTTATGTCGTTGTGGCTGGTGTAATGAAAAGGTTGTCCAAGCCTTTGAAACAAAAGTGCTCGTCTTTGCTCTTTCTGTGTTTGTGGAATCTTTGCTCTGCCTGTGTCTAAGGACACTGCCATTTTGTGGATCAGAGCATGTAAAAAGCCAAATAAATGAGAAAAACTATTTGAATGTCATGTCTCTCCCCAAGCAGTAACATTAACGTGTTTATGCAATAAGCACTTTTACCAAATTTGCTTATTGAGGCACCTCCTGCAGGCGTGACACTGTGACGGTCTTGGATGCCCCAGGATCCCTCACAGCTTTTCTGGTGGGCGCATGAACCTGGCAGGGCCAGGGAATCCATTCCCAAGGGGACGTCCTTGACCAAGGGCAAACAGAGGCTGCAGGTGAGCACTCCCCTTCCAGGGGCTCAGATGGGACAGTGACTTGCATGCTCATGGCTCTGCATGGTAGCCTGGTCCATGAAACGCTGGTTCTTGCCGAAGAGACCAGCTCCATCACACACTCTTGCACTCTTGTTCTGCCTCTGCTGTTTTGCTCTTCCTCCTCCCTCTGGTCTGCAGTCCCATGAATCCATGCTGTTCATTCTGCCCAGGCCCCAGCACCCCTCCCTGCCTCTGTGGACCAATTGCTGCCACAGCCCACACGTGGACTGACCACAAAGCTGCAGGCTTCCAGTTAGAGAGGGATCCCCAGAGAGCATTTCCTCTGAGCAGTGCCTCTGTTTCATGGACTCCTAACACCCCACGTGTCTCCTTTGTAGAACTCATCACAGTTCTGGAAACGGGCTCATGCTTCCTGCTCTATCCACGGCACAAGCACTCCATCTTTCCCATAACATAGTAGAGACAATAATCACTGCCCATTGCATGGATAGAGGGGCTTTCAATTTGATTCCCTCCCTTCAATCATGCCTACCGTGGAATCATCCTCCATATCACAGCGACTCATCCATTTAAAACTCAGCCCTGCCCATGGGGCTCCCTTGCTGTCTCTCCTCAGGACGTCTCTATTGGCTGTAAAGGCCTCTCCCGGAGAAGCCTCACACCTGTCAGTGGCTCCTCCCCGCCGTGCCCCCACGTACCTCTGCATGCACAGGTGTCTTCATCCTTCTACCTTGGCTCCTCGTCTCTGGATGACCCTTGGTAGCTTTCACTTTCCTAGTTTTCCTCAATCACTTGGCCAGTAAATGCCCCTTTGCACCTTGAGTGTGGAGATACGCGTCCCTAACATCTTAAAAAAATTCCATAGGTTTTTTGAGGAACAGGTGGTATTTAGTTACAGGATAAGTTCTTTAGCAGTGATTTGTGAGATTTGGGTGCGCCCATCTCCCAAGCAGTATACACTGAACCCAATTTGTAGTCTTTTATCTCTCCCTTCCCACCCTTTCCCCGTGAGTCCCTAAAGCCCATTGTGTCCTTCTTCCGGCTCTTATTGCTGACTGCATTACCTGGCACTTAACAGTTTTTGTGTTAGTTTCCGTAATAGACTCCGAGCTCTCCAAGGTGGATTCTTTGTTCCTTTTCCACACCTGCCTCCATCATCGAGCGTGACCGCAGGAGCTCTCCAGACGCATCTTCCGGGTCAAGGTCTAATTTAGGTAAAGAGTGAACTGGACAGAATCAGAGTGTGGCCTCTGGAACAATAGTGCCAGGTCCTGGGTTATCAGCAAAGCTGGTGCTTGGCTTATTCCAGTGAGCTGGGGGAATTTTTCCGGCAACAGAAGGATCGTTTTTCCCAGGTGGTAATTCTGTTGCTCATCAGGGTCAAACGTGTGTGATTCTGATTCCACGTGTGCAGAAGGTGGTGCTGTGCACCTCTGGTGATATGCGGAAATCTAGCACACGCTCAGTGGTGATTGCTGAGATTGGGTTCAGGGACCGTCCTGGAGCACCTTAATGCTTGGTACATCTGCCATTTAAAAATGACAGGATTTCCCACCAGGACATTGTGACACGTGTCTGCCTCTCTCACTCGTTGGCATGGGACTGGTCATGACTCGTTATTTTCAATGAAACCAAATTGGTTGGAAAACAGTCAGGAATGAGGTGTTCTGTGTCTAGGTGACTCTCAGGGAACTATTGCCATGGATGGAGCCTCTGGCATAGGACGTTCACCCTGCTGGCAAAACCTTATATTTGGTGGACACTGGCACAAGCAGGCAGTGAGGTGTCCAAAAGAAAGTGACCAGGCATAGCACAGGCTAAACAAAGGATGGTGGCCAGGAATCCAATGGGCAGCGCTCACAGCTGCGAACGAGGAGCGGGGCCGCCCTGTGCCGTGGGTACCCTGCACAGTAGAGCCATCGCGGGCATGGAGGGCTGTGGTCAGGGGCTCTGCAGGGGAGGGCACGCTGGGCTCCGCGTGGAAAGTGCAGGGCGCAGGGAGCCCCTGTTTCGGGCCGAGGTTTCTGCTGGCTGCTGGAGCTGAGATTAAACACAGTGACAGTCACTTTCCGCAGCTCTGGGAAGGCAAAACCCTGTCTCATCTAAAAATACAAAAATTAGCCAGAGGTGGTGGCCGGCGCCTGTAATCCCAGCTACTTGGAAAGCTGAGGCGGGAGGATCGCTTGAACCCGGGAGGCGGAGGTTGCAGTGAGCCGAGATCACACCACTGCACTCCAGCCTGGGCGACAGAGCCAGACTCTGTCTCAAAAATAAAAATAAAAATAAAAAAAGATTTCAATGGCCCTATATTTTTATGGGAAAGAAATTCTGAAGATCAATAAGAGGTGACCCTGTTTCTGATAGGAAGTCGCCGGGGAAATGGTTGCCTGTGGGTTCTTGTTGCTGAACATGCTGGGCAGGTAGCAGAGGGGAGAGGCTGCGACTGGGGACATGAGGAGAACAGACCCGAGAAGCGAAGTGAAAACCCAGCCAGAGTCAGCGCAGTCCCCTCAGATCAGTAACGCTACATGGAGGATCCCGTGTTAAAACTCTGCGTGTGTTCACAAAACCCAAACTGCTTCCTGAGGGAAGGAGAGAAGCAATAGTGTTTTTTTCCGAAAGGTTTGAGTCTGGATTATCCCATTAAAGATGACCTTGTTTTCTTTAACATTGTGCTATTTCCCTCCTCACTGAGGATTCACTACCCTCTTCCCAAGTTCTGCAAACCTGAAAGGAATCAACACCCAGTTCCCCATAAACACTTAGACGATCTCATTCTCCTGCTTCTCTTTCAATGCTTCCTTCTGCAGCACCCTTTCTTCCGGCCATCCTTTCCTACTCGTAGGTCCTCATGTGGCTTCAGTATTTCTGTTATCTTACACTTCATGTGATCTTATGAAAATGCTTCTTTTTAATTTTTAAAAAATTATTTTTATTTCAATAGATTTTTGGGGGAACAGGTTGTATGTGGTTACATGAGTCAGTTCCTTAGTGGTGATTTCAGAGATTTTGGTGCACCCATCCCCCAAGCAGTGTACACTGTACCCGATATGTAGTCTTCTATTCCTTGCTACCCTTTCCCCTGAGTCCCCAAAGTCCATTGTATCATTCTTAGGCCTTTACAACTTCATCTCTCAGCTCCCACTTATGAGTGAGAACATATGATGTTTGGTTTTCCGTTCCTGAGTTACTTCACTTAGAATAATGGTCTCCAGTCTTTTTAAAAAAAATTTCCCCCTTCACATTGAAAGAAGACTGCTGAGATTCTCTATTGTTCCTTCAGAGTTCTGAAAACTCTTCCCTGAGTTTTCAGATTCCTAGTAGAACAAGGTCAGTTTACCACACTGTTGTCTGGGTTTCATATTTTAGTCTTCTACCCTCAATATACCACCCAGGAGCTCACGGGAAGGTCAGGGCTCAGACTGGGAAAAAAGTGCCCAGCCTGGATTGGTGGAGACACCAAGAGAAAGGGGGAATTCTGAAATCCAGTGCTTCTACATTTCCCAGATTTGCACAATTTCTTCCTGAGTCTGTCTGAATAGGTAAGGCTGAACAACAGCAGTGGAAGAAAGACAGGGCCGTCCACCCTTCAGCCTCAGCTCTCCCCGTCAGCAGCTTGGCTGGTGCCGCTGCGAGGTGTGAGCGCCCATCTGAGGGCCCTGCTGGCTTCATGGCATTAACGCACTGTCTGTGGGCTTTTGTGTGTGTGCGTGTCATTGCAGCATTCTTCCAGCCTTGGTTATGACCCTGTGTTACAATTTGTGGGCAACGGTTCTAGTCCTGGTTTGCATTTTTAAAGCCTTGGTCTAATGAGTAGCTTCACTCACTTTAAAAACAAATTACCTTGTGGAATAGCTGATACACCAGCTCTATTTCTTTCCATTTGACGTAGTCAGATTCCTGCTTATCGAAAAATATTGTGAATTTGAGTAAGGAGGTAGAACAAAGTTGTGAGGGCAAACTAGGGACTAGATCTGAATTAATTTCGAAATGTACTTTCTTCATAAACTGTTTTTGATTTATTTGAAAGACACTCATGATTTCAGGTATATTTAATAATGGAGTTATTAGGACAATATATATCCTAATAAGGATACTCATTCTCTAAATTTTCAGCAATGAAAATGCAGACTAACAGACAATATGTTTGTTTTTTAGAGTGAAATCAAATTATGTAAAATGTACCAAACCATTGGGTAGAACTTCTGACTTGAACTATTATGGAAATTTTGGATCTCTATTACAAAATCAAGAATTTTCAATAACACAGATGAGAAGAATAAAGTTCAAATTTTTTTTCTCTCTGTCACTAGGGATATTGATAATAAAAGTGTCTTTCAAACTCAACTGTAAAAATTTTCAAAGAGCTTTTCTCTGCACAGCACATTTGATTTTCAAAGAAGCTTAAAATATTATCAACATTGATAACTGTATTTTCTTAAGAAAGGCAGGGCCGGGCACGGTGGCTCACGCCTGTAATCCCAGCACTTTGGGAAGCCGAGGTGGGCAGATCATGAGGTCAGGAGAGGGAGACCATCCTGGCTAACACGGTGAAACCCCATCTCTACTAAAAATACAAAAAATTAGCTGGGTGTGGTGGCACACACCTGTAGTCCTATCTTCTCAGGAGGCTGAGGCAGCAGAATCCCTTGAACCTGGGAGGAGAGGTTGCAGTGAGCCAAGATTGTGCCACTGCACTCCAGCCTGGGTGACAGAGCGAGACTCTCTTTTTTTTTAAAAAAAGGGCAGGGCATGAACGGTGACGGTGACTCCGTATAGGAGACTGCAGGTCTTCCTGTGTGTTTCTAACAATCTCCTCTTTCTTCTGCTCAAGCCTGAGCCACAGTATTTCAAGATTGTGACCTCTAAAACTCCAGTTTGAAAAATCAAATCAAACCAAGCCAAAACAGAAACCTGACCCTATTACCCATTTTAGTTTTTCCCTATGGATAAAATAATGCTAAACACAACATATTAATAAACACTAAAATTCTTGGAGTGATTTCTTTAAATCAGATACTGTGTAAGTGCTCCTTATAGATTATTTCAAATAATCCTGAAATGAATGCTTCGAGGTGCAAGTTATATGACAGCTATATCTTTTTTTTTTTTTTTTTTTTTTTTTTTTTGAGACGGAGTCTCGCTCTGTCACCCAGGCTGGAGTGCAGTGGCCGGATCTCAGCTCACTGCAAGCTCTGCCTCCCAGGTTCACGCCATTCTCCTGCCTCAGTCTCCCGAGTAGCTGGGACTACAGGCGCCTGCCACCACGCCTGGCTAATTTTTTGTATTTTTAGTAGAGACGGGATTTCACTGTGTTAGCCAGGATGGTCTTGATCTCCTGACCTCGTAATCCGCCTGTCTCGGCCTCCCAAAGTGCTGGGATTACAGGCTTGAGCCACCGCGCCCGGCCGACAGCTATATCTTTTATAGAACACCCAGAAAAATTATGGTACACTGGAAAGATCAAACAATTTCATCCTTGACTCCACCGTGCCTTAAGTGCCAGGTCTGGCAGCCAGTTCTCAGCACTGCCCTCAGCAAGCAAGATGCCCAGAGCTGGAGAGGGGATGAGGAAAGCAGGCTTTTTGTGTCATTGTTTTTAAAGTACTGAATATACATAAATGCTTAGAGACTGTGAGGATGGAAGAAAACAACTGCATGGGACCACACGCAGTTTAAGGCAATTCCTGTTCATTTTGAAGTCCTTTGGCGTTTTCTCCCCATTCCTACATAACCAAAACCCTCAATCATCTTTCTTTGCCTTTTCTTTGTGTCACACATGCATATTCTTTTCAACTCAAGACGAGACCAAGCTAGTTATGAACCTAACTGGAGTTTGATTCGTTTTCTGTGTAGGATGCATCCTGTGAGCACCCTGCAATGGTTATTTGTTGTACCCTTTCTGTACCTGCCCTCCCCATCTTTTCACATGATGCAGTTTTGCTGCTGTGAACTTTTCCGTGCCTCCTTCCCAGAGCCCATCAGCAAGAACTCGGTTTGGCACCTGAAAGTAGAATTTCTGCGCCACAGGCTGTAAACGTCTGCAACCTTGCTACATTAACCCAGTTAATGACATTAACCCAATTAATGTTCATCCTGATTTTACACGTTTACATTCCCGCCAGGGATGAACTCTGGGTGTCCAGATTTTAAGGTTGCTTTCATGCCTGCTAACCCAACATCTATTCTGCAGCTCATGGATCAAAGAGTAATTTTGACTTTTGAGTGTTACTATTTAAGAAATATAGGAAACGTGGTATATATAACCATAGAGTACTACTCAGCCACAAAAGGAATAAAATTCTGTCATTTTCGGCATCATGGATGAAACTGGAGGGCACTATGTTAAATGAAATAAGCTAGAAAAGAAAGTTAAAACACTGCAAGTGCTCTCTCCTATGTGGAAGCTAAAAAATGTTTATCTTATAGAAGTAAAAAGTAGAACAGAGGAAACTAGAGGCTGGGAAGGGCAGGAAGAAGGGAGGGATAGGGAGAAATTTGCTGAAGGATACAAGGTTACAGCTTCATAGGAAGAATAAGTTCTAGGGTCTGATACTACTGTAGGATGACTACAGTCAATAGTAACATAAAGTTTCAAAGGGCTAGAAGGGGGATATTAAACTTTTCCAACATGAAGAACTGATACATGTCTCAGATGATAGATATGCAATGACCCTGATCTGATACCATATATTATATGGATCAAAACATCACTATGTACTCCATGAATATGTAAAATTATTTCTTAAAAAATACACAAATACATAAAAACTTTAAAAAGGAATACACAAAAAAGACATTTCATTAGACTGCCATAAAAAGTGATTCACCTGATGGGTCTGGGCAAGGTAAATTGGAAACCAGGAAAGGATTCATCATTTTAGATGCCAGTAGGAACATTTGTGAGTCATGGGAGGGGATCAAAATATCAACATTCATAGGAGTTTTTAAAAAGTTTGAGTTCTCCTGGATGACTTTACAGGGTTCATGCCTTCAGTGGAGGAAGTGATTGCACGTGTGGAAATCATGAGAGAACTGGAAGGAGAAGTGGGGCCTGAAGATGGGGCTGAATTGCTGCAATCTCATGATAAATTTGAAAGGATGAGAAATCGCTTCTTGCAGATGAGCTAAGAAAGTGGTTTCTTAAGTGGAATCTACTCCTGGTGAAGATGCTGTGAACAATGTTGAAATGACAACAAAAGATTTAGAATATTAGGTAAACTTAATTGGTAAAGTGGTGGAGAACTTTGAGAGATGGACTCCAATTTTGAAAGGAGCTCTACTGTGGGTAAAATGCTGTCAAACATCATTGCTTGCCATGAGGAAATCTTTCACAAAAGGAACAGTCAATTAATGCAGCAAACTTCATTGCCACCTTATTTTAATAAAATTCCATAGCTACCCCAACCTTCAGCAGCTACCCCTTGATCAGTCAGCAGCCATCAACGCTGAAGCATCTCCACCACAAAAAGATTATGGCTCACTGAATGCCCAGATGAATGACAGCATTTTTTAGCAATACAATATTTAATGAGGGTACGTACATTGTTTTGTAGACACAGTGCTGTTGCACGCGTTACAGGCTACAGTATAGCATAAACATAACTTTTAAATGCATTGGGAAACAAAAGCATTGTGTGACTGGCTTTGTTGTGATAAGGGTCTGGAACTGAACCCACAATATCTCCGAGGTCGGCCTGCACGCCGTTCCTTGTGTTCAAATGTACTTGTGTGTCTTTCAGATTTTTATCAACTTACTATTTATCTGTTTTTGCTTCACCTTTCCTGTTAACAGGACTCCAAGGCATTTTCTTATCTGCTTAGTTGCTATTCTTGCTAGTAATATCTTTTCTTCCCTTGCACCTTCTAGCTGGTTTCTATGGCTCTGGTTGGTGATGTTTTAACCATTATAGAGGGACTGCTGATTTCTGCACTTCATTTTGTTCTGTGACCTTACTGACTTTTTATCCTTTGTAGTAGTTTTTCAGTGGATTAGTGGATTCTGTTGGATTATATATGTATAAATATAATCTGCAAAAAAAGTTAAAATAAATATATTTTACTCCTTTTTATTAGATTTTGGACATCCGATTTCTTTTATGTCTAGTTGCTTTAGCAAACATTTGCAGTGGATTCTTCTAATAGTGACAGTGTCGATTCTTGTCTTTTTCCTGAGTTGAGTAAAAGTATTTTCTTTGATTCACAGTAAGTGGAATCCAATACCTTCTTTGATATTTAATTTTTTAAAATCAAGGATAGACGTGTTTTGTCAAAAGAGTTTTCAATAGGCATAGAGATAGTCATATAACTTTTTGTTCTTAGACCTACTAATATGGATTATAGAACAGATTTCCTAATGCCCCTTTGCATCTCTGGAATACACTGTCTCTGGTCATGACATGTTTGTCTGCAGTGTGCCATTGGATTCTGTTTGCTAACCTTACAGAAAGTCCCCATGGGCAACTATATGGTCAGAGGCACATGGGGGTGCAACAATGCATCATCTGTCTCTGAGGACCCAACCAGACTCAGACCCCTGAAGAGTCCCTAATTTTTAGAAGATTCGTTGTTACGTTGCTTTCTGATATCTGCCAGATCTCCCCCTTGAGGCATCCCCTACCTCCCCTACCCTGCGGACCTTGTGCCCGTCTAAGCTGATGCTGCCTTCGGCAGGTCCTTGTTGGGGTGGGTTTCTCCTGACTGTGCTTGCTCTTGACAATGTCTGAAATCCCCGCACCCCTTTTCTCACCTGTTGGAACACCTTGGACTCCCTTGAGGATCTATGAAAACGTTCTTGGTCTTTGTTGTTTTTGGCAGCCCTTACATGCAGTCGAGAGTTCACAGATTTCTTTTATTTCGTGATAATTGTGTTGGTGGGCAGTTTTTTCCTGTCTTTCTTCTTGTAGCTTGTATGGCTAGAGGAGAAATGAGTGGATTCAGAATGACGTGTTCTGCATGTTTCTAGTGGAAACCATGACTGAGAAAGCACTTTCGGGGGGTGAGCTCTGTGCCCCGTGCCCCTGTTCCGGGGCTGGAGGAGGCTCCTGCTCCCTCCCTCAAGGCTGCTCTTCGAGTGTGGGGAGCCTCCAGGGACAGGCCAGGGGCTTCCTCCTTCCCCACAGGTCAGAGAGGGGTTCGAGAGACACAAATGGAGCTTGGTAGGCATCCCTTTGGGCAATGGGACTCGGGTTGACTGGGTTTGCCTCCTTTTAAGTGAGATAGATACACACACACACACATACCTGCCTCACATGCACAGCTGTCTTCTGGGTTAAAATTCTTATATCACTTGCCACTTACTCTTTTGCATCAGCCCCCAAATTACCGAATCCAATCTCCTCAGCTCCCTGACACTTTTCTGGACTCCTGTCTCCTAGGTCGTGCCGTCCTATAAAATCCATTCATTCTATTACTCTGATTTTTTTAAAAGAAGCAACTCTGCACATCCGTGACTCAAATATCTACTTTCTGTAATTTGAAAGGGGTTTGGATTTTTCCCTGGCTTTGTAAGTATGTAAGTTGTGTTTTTCTTTCGGATGGCTGAGAATTGAGTTCACATCATTCCCATAGTTTATCATTCCCACGGATTTTACGGTCCAGCGTAGACAGCATGCATGCCGGAGATACGATGGAGTGTGGCCTAAATGTGAAAGGCCATGCTCAAGCAGTTCCCTGCCAGAGCTGTAACTCACCTCTCCAGCTCTTTATTCCTAGCTGTCCTTGTGATGAAAACCATTTTCAAGCCAATCTGTCATTACCCACGTGCCACTCAATAGAGCTCAGTGCGCTGTCCTCATCGCAGGCCTCACTGGAGTGGAGGGAACTGTTTCACCTCCTCCTCACTATTCAGTGCAGCCACTTGTCTGTCCAGTCTTCGTATTAGGATAATAACGACTCCAGCTGTGCCATGAGTAGAGCTTAAGGAAAATAGGGATGGACAAGAGAAGATGGTATTTCTTTTTCTTCTTTTCCTTTTTTTTTTTTTTTTTTTGGCAGCACGAAGAGGTAATTATATGTAATTTGAAGTAAAATTTCCATTCACTGTTACTTGCCCAAACTCACAACGTGGTCCTCCCAGCAATACGACAAGGAGGGCCACAAAATACTCGTTTGGGAAACTGCATTGTTTCTCACACGATCAATATACTTCTATTCATTTTTCCAGAAAATTTACTGATTTCTTGTTTTGTAGAGGCTGGGTTACTCACTTCCTTAATGCAGTTATTCACACATCCTAGTTTAATTTCAGTTTACATTCAGTATGATAAGGGAGCCTCCGTATTACAAGTCATTCACATTCCCTGTTATAAAAAGAATGAGCACATTCATGTCTCTTGAGTGCCAAAGCCGCCCCAGACATCAATTTTCATTAGTCAGAGAAAGTGTACAGAAATCCTGAATATATGATCATAAACAGCCATTGTTTCTAGGAATTTACATGTTGACCTTTTAGATAACTCTTTTATTCATGTGACATTTTGAAACTTTTTGGAAATATGTATATACATTATTTACATAATAAGGTATACATGTGTATTAAAACCTGTAATTCATATGTGTAATAATTTGGGAAGAAAGTTGAATTTAAATCTTCACCGCAACAACAACAGCAAAACGCTATTCAGTAATCTTGAATTAATACTTTGCTGTGACAGCTGGAAAATGGGAATTGTGCATCCATTTGCTGGTATGAGGCTTGTTCACCTTATGATTTGATGTTTTTACAAGGGCCCTAAGAGGTTCTCTAGCACAAGACTCTAGTTGAGTGGAAATGTTGCGTCCAGCGTTGTTGGAAGCTCATCCATTCTCTGATTGAACACCTCCAGCAGTGTGGAACTCACTGCTTTCCACATAGCTTATTCTACTGGATAGCTCTGAGGTGTAGAAGGGTATTACTTAAACTGACCGTGACCTAATTTACAAGAAAAAAACAACCCCATCAAAAAGTGGACAAACGATATGAACAGACACTTCTCAAAAGAGGACATTTATGCAGCCAACAGACACATGAAAAAATTCTCATCATCACTGGCCATCAGAGAAATGCAAATCAAAACCACAATGAGATACCATCTCACACCATCTTTAGAATGGCGATCATTAAAAAGTCAGGAAACAACAGGTGCTGGAGAGGATGTGGAGAAATAGGAACACTTTTACACTGTTGGTGGGACTGTAAACTAGTTCAACCATTGTGGAAGACAGTGTGGCGATTCCTCAAGGATCTAGAACTAGAAATACCATTTGACTCAGCCATCCCATTACTGGGTATATACCCAAAGGATTATAAATCATGCTGCTATAAAGACACATGCACATGTATGTTTATTGCAGCACTATTCACAATAGCAAAGACTTGGAACCGACCCAAATGTCCATCAGTGATGGACTGGATTAAGAAAATGTGGCACATATACACAATGGAATACTATGCAGCCATAAAAAAGGATGAGTTCATGTCCTTTGTAGGGACATGGATGAAGCTGGAAACCATCATACTCAGCAAACTATTGCAAGGGCAAAAAAACCAAACACTGCATGCTCTCCCTCTTAGGTGGGAATGGAACAGTGAGAACACCTGGACACAGGAAGGGGAACATCACACACCGGGGCTTGCTATGGGGTGGGGGGAGGGGGAAGGGATAGCATTAGGAGATATACCTAATGTAAATGACGAGTTAATGGGTGCAACACGCCAACATGGCACATGAATACGTTTGTAACAAACCTGCACGTTGTGCATGTGTACCCTAGAACTTAAAGCAAAATAAATAAATAAATAAAACTTCCTTTGACTTAGCAATAAAAATGAGATGGAACTAGGAAACAAAAAACAGAAAAACCCTGACCTGAAACCTGGGCTCCTGAAACCTTGGCCCACCCTTCCTTGTTATCTCATTTACTACCTCACAGCATTTCCAAACCTGTTTCTGTCAACACTTCAGACAGTTGAGGTGAGCTCCTTCTCCTTGGCTCCCGGTCTTCCCTCTCAAGGCTAAATTATACGCTCTGCTTCTCTACTGGTTCCTTATGTGATTGACTTTTCAGATACTTTCTGTGACAGGCTACCAAATTTTAAGTTTGAAATGCAGAATTAGATTGAAACACAACGTTTCAGATATGTTCAGACAATGTTATTTTCCCCATGTGCCTTCATTAAAATGAACACCAGTTTTCACTTAATGCCACACAGTAGTCATCTAGAATATTCCCAGGCTAACTTCTGTAAGTGCTTGTACCATTTGTTTGAGTTTAAATATTTTTGAATATACATATATCTAACTCTGAAAAAAATTATTTTATGGGGTTTGAATTATGTTTTGCACCTACTAAACTCTTCCTAAATTAACCAATATTTCAGCATTTCTGCCAGATTTTTCTTACCCACGGATTTGATACATTTAAGCTCATGACAAGGCACAGGTACTGGGTTGAAGTGTGTTCCCCAAAAAGATATGTCCAAGTCCAGAGCCTGGTATCTGTGGGTGTGACCTCATGTGGAAGTGAGGTTTTAAGATGAGGTGGTGCTGGATTAGGGTTGCCTCTAGTCCAGTATGACTGGTGTCCTCCTCTGAGGAAGACTTGGAGATGCAGATGCAGAGAGGACAGCCCTGTGATGACAGAGACGGAGACTGGAGGGCGGCAGCCACAGGCCAAGGAACTACGGGGATCACTGGGAGCCACCTGGAGCTGGAGGGGAAGGAAGTATCCTCCTCTAGAGCCTTTAGACGGAGAGAGGCCCTGCCCATACCTGGATTTCAGACTTACATACTCCAGAACTGTGAGCAAATACATTTCTGTTCTCTTAGGCAATCCAGTTTGTGGTTATTTTGTTACATCAGCCACAAGAAGCTAATATAAGAGAAGAAATTTTTAAAAAACTGGCAATTAAGAGGTCATCCAGGAGACACAGTCATTGTGCAGCAATCCCTGATTCATGAGGATGCTGGGGGGTGATGGTAACATTGTGGATGGAGAGAAGCCGCTGACTTTAGGGTGGAAGGAAAGCATCGGTGGACTTGGGCCCTGGGTGGGTGTTGGGACAGAAGGAGAAGGGGTTGAGGTTTCCCCCTGAGGCTGCGTGTGTCTCGTCTCTCAGAAGCCACTCACGATGGAGCCGCAGGAGGCTCACGCAGGGCAGGCAGCAGACCCTGGACAAACAGCGCTTCCGTGTGGGTTGGTGGCAAGGGGAGCCTTAGAGGAGAGTTTGCTCCCTTGCTCCGTGGATTGTGAGAAACCCGGGGCTATTCGTGGGGTGGGATTCCCATGGAGAGCCTGATATCAGTTCAATGTGGGGACAGGCGAGGAGGGTCCGGTGCTTTGCAAGCCTGCGGGGATTCCGGCTGGTCAGTTCCGGAAGGTGATGGGCACCTCTTGTCATGATGTCTTTGGGGCATGTGTTGAAGTTCATGCAATTGTACCATGCAATGTGCATCATTCTCTTTTTTATGTGTTCAGATGTGACTAAGTTAACTTCCTTCCCCGGGCCTTGGGCTCATTCTCTTTGACAACAGGGGCTCCCTGGAAGGTTGTAGTGATGAAATACGGTAGATGGGCCAAAATATCAAATATGCGCACAATCAGAATTTCTGAAAAGAATATCCAAGCAATGGAATGGAAGAGCAATGGAAGAGAACAAATATATTTTACTAAAATTTTCTTGGACTAAAAGAGTTGACATTATATATCAAAAAGGCACACTGGGTACCTAGGAAAATCAGCACAAAATTAACAATCCTGACATATAACCTCATAAAACTATTGACTTTAAATGAAAAGAAAACAGCAATGATCCACTGGCCAAGTACAGATAAACAAATGTAAAGTGGGCATTTAATGCTCACCTTCAGCCTTTGTGCCATTGTTTCTCCAGTGATTTTGGGTGTCTGAAGTGAGTTATCAGAAAGAATCTTCAGGAACGTTCCATGGGAACACAATTCTTTGAGTTCTTGCCTGTTGATATTCCTTTCTTCTTGAAAGACAATTCAGCTGTACGTGAAAGTGTCTCACATTTTCTTTTGTTGGGCATTTTTTTTTTTTTTTTGAGGCGGAGTTTTGCTCTTATTGCCCAGGCTGGAGCGCAATGGTACAATCTCGCCTCACTGCAACCTCTGCCTCCCGGGTTCAAGAGATTCTCCTTGCTCAGCCTCCTGAGTAACTGGGATTACAGGCATGCACCACCATGCCCAGCTAATTTTTGTACTTTTAGTAGAGAGGGTTTCACCATGTTGGGCAGGCTGGTCTCGAACTCCTGAATTCATGTGATCCGCCTGCCTCGGCCTCCCAAAGTGCTGGGATTACAGGCGTGAGCCACCGTGCCTGGCCTTGAGTATCTTAAATATGTAACTCCACTGTCTTTGACATGAAGCATCACTGTTGAAAGTCTGGTCTCAACATGATGATTTTCTTTCCTGTATAAGTCACTTCATATTGTTGGTGTTAGTAATAGTATTGTTCTTGTGGAACTTTTGTAGGCATATTGTGGAATAAAGAGCATGCACTAATTTGTTGGTTAATGATCTTGAGAAAAATGTATTGGTCTTTTCCAGATAGTTACCCCTACTTCTGACATTTGATATGACGATTATTTAGATACAGTGTGGTCATGAATTTATAAAATATATTTAAATAACTACTATCTGATTAAAAAATTATTTTGTGGAAGCATTTTACTAAGAACTTCTTTTTTGGAAGTGTTTCATTTATATAATTTAAAATATACCTTCTCTGTGGGATACTAATTCAAATAGCACTTAGGAATACATTTTTAAAATGAAACAAAATAAAACAATTTTTTTTTAATCAAAGCATTGGAAGAATGCAATTTTAAATTACGAAACCTCACATTTTTACATGAAAAAATGTGCTGTGAAGGAGGTTGTCTTTCCTCAAATTACAGAAATATTTTATTGGAAAAGATATTTTCTTTCAAAAGTCAGTGTATGATTCTTTTTGATAACTACACATATCAAAGTAAAGATAATCTATAGAGTCATTTTCATGATATCTAATGGTTTCCTGGATAAAATACTAGATGTCACAAGTACATATTTGATTCATGGTATTACCAACCAAAATGTAGACATTACAACGTCCACCTAGTAAGTAAAACGTGTATCTTTCTTCCTTTATAATTAATATACTGAGCTGCAGAATGACCTCACCATAGTATTGAAAATGATGACTTGTTTTCATGACCGAGGGGCAATATAACACAGGAACTGACAGTCCTTGACAAGAGCCAGAAGCCCTGGATTTGAATCAAGTTTTTTTCAATTAGCCGGACAAGTTATTTATTCTTTCTGTGCTTCACTTTTCTCATCGGCAAAATGGGGATAATAATGGTACATAGGTCATGGATCATTATGTTAATACATGACAGTATTTAGAATGGTGGCTAGTGCGAAGTAAGCCCTATGTAAATATTTTCTTTGCTAATTGTGATGGCTATAGTGGTGATGATGTTGGTGATGGTGATGATGATGATAATGGTGATGATGGCAATAGTGATGATGACAGTGATCGTAAGAATCATGGTAATGGTGATGGTGATGGTGGTGATGATAAGAATCATGGTAATGGTGGTAATGATAATGATGATGGTGATGGTGATGAGAATAAGAATGATGATGGTAATGATGATGATGGTGAGTATGTCTCCTTTCAGGATTTTATCTATTTCTAGGTAGTGCCTACTCAAATTGCTACCGTAGGTTTCCCAGTACCTCATGCCAACATACTAAAAAGTTTATTTATTTATTTATCTTTGGTTAGAAAGGTTTTTGGTGTATATTAACTGAATTTGTCTAATTAAAGTTCAAATGTATTTTCTTAAAGTAAAATAGGGATATTAGAATGTAAAGATCCCTTATTTTCCTCAATTAAAATTGAAAATAAATATCAAGCCTTATTTTAATAAATTAGATTTCTTTGTTCACAAACTTTATCATGACTTCAACAAACTGTCTATGAAATGCTTGGACCTTCTGATTTGTCCTACACTATCTTTTTAAAATAACCATTAGTCATTTCATTTTAGGATAAAAATTCATCATATAAAGTGCTTTCTTATACAAAATTATTTTTTCTTTTTTGAGACTGAGTTTTGCTCTTGCTCCCCAGGCTGGAGAGCAGTGGCACAGTTTTGGCTGACTGCAACCTCCACCTCCCAGGTTCAAGCAATTCTCCTGCCTCAGCCTCCCGAATAGCTGGGATTACAGGCACTCGCCACCATGCCCAGCTAATTTTTGTATTTTTAGTAGGGAAGGGGTTTCACTATGTTGGCCAGGCTGGTCTCGAACTCCTGACCTCAAGTGACCTGCCCACCTCGGCCTCCCAAAGTGCTAGGATTACAGGCATGAACCGCCACACCAAGCCCAAAATTATTTTTTTGTAATCTTCCTTACCAAAAATACATCTTTATATATCTAACCCTTTTACCTCCCTCTCTCCTACTTACTCTTTTTATACCTTGTTTTATAAATAACTTTTAAATAATCTCCAAATTACATAAAATTATCATTTATGTTTCCAATAAGAATACAACTTACAGAATTTTATATTCGTTAGAATTCTTATTCTTAGTAACCTTAAGTTTTAGTGGAAACCTAGGAAGCAAGAAATCCTGAACTTTTTTCAGATGTCAGCATTTTATAGATGAAGTAATTCTGTAATTTTTAGAAACATGTGTTTTTTCATATCATAATCCCTTCTTAACTGGGAATAACTCATACGTCTAATGAGCTTTTACTAATTATTTAATTCAAAATAATGTAAAGATATAAATTACACAAAATGTTTACCTCCAAGCATTTATCCTATTTGTATGTAATTAGTTCTTTCATTCTTTTTTAACAGTTTATGTCACTTCTGAAAACTTAAGATATTAGACAAAGCTACTTATTATTTCAAGTTAATTTTTTATTAATCCTTTTTGTAGCCAGTGAATATCAGGTGTTCATCTAAGGAAGAAACTTAAAGTTAAATACATGGGTATTTTTACCACTAACCTAGAAGATTTAGCTGTTTTTGTTGAATCAACAGCATTAAATTAGTCTTATTTGTCAAAAAAAAAAAATCACTTAAAGATTATGTTTGAATGGGATTATTTTATTACAACCTTTGTGCCGTGACATCTTAAAATATCCAACAGAGGTAAATATAAAATGATTAGTAGACCCAGGCAAAAATGCTAACAATTTTGAAGACATCCAAAATTTTTTTGATTTTTTTTTTTTTTTTTTTTGAGATGGAGTTTCATTCTTGTTGCCCAGGCTGGAGTGCAGTGGCACGATCTCAGCTCATCACAACCTCCGCCTCCCAGATTCAGATGATTCTCCTGCCTCAGCCTCCCAAGTAGCTGGGATTACAGGTGTGCACCACCACTCCCAGCTAATTTTATATGTTTAGTAGAGACAGGGTTTCTCCATGTTGGTCAGACTGGTCTCGAACTCCCAACCTCAGGTGATCTGCTCACCTCGGCCTCCCAAAGTGCTGAGATTACAGGTGTGAGCCACTGTGCCTAGCCTTGATTTTATCAATAATTTCAAAACAATTTTTATTTATCAAAGAGTACTAAATTTGTGTGAACTTGAAGAGCATGTGGACTTAATTTATGAGCACTCATTACTTATAAACCATTTGGTAGTATGCTAGCCATCACATACGGCATAATACACACAAACACACACACAACCGCACAGACACACAAATATCCAATAGCTTTTACTGTGGAGTTTTAGCCACGTAAGGTTAAAGTATTTATATTGATAATAGTTAAACTTAAAACTAATTGGTCTCTGCATAAAGCTTGCGGTGGACAAGATTATGATGAAGACGAAGTGTAGTTTTAACATGTTTCTTGCTTTTCTTTTTTTATTCCATGTTCAGACGCTCTCACATGAACACTGCAGAGTCCCCTGTGAGGAGGCCTGGAGCCGGGCTCACTCCTTCCGGGCTTCTTTCTCTGCTAATGTGGAAATGGGCCTAATGATTCAAGAATGCACATCTGTAGACAAATGAGGAACTTTTTTGGAAATGCCTTAAACTCACAGAGACATATTTCCAGTAGAATGCTAACCAACACAGCAGCCCAGCAGGGTAGGCAAGATTGCTGGTACACTTAAGTCAAATGATATGCTAATATAAAATGACTGAGATATGTTTTATTTTAATCAGACTTTATGTAATTAAGTCTACTTCTGGTATGTATATATCAATGCATGGCTGAATTTTCAGAATATTTTTACTTTTACATAGTAAGTTCTGCTATGGTTACAGCAGAAATTTGATGTTTCCTTTCTATATTTTATACTTTTCACATTTATACTTTTTCTTAGACAAAAGCTTTCTGACATGCCATTGCAGATGTTATGCACTGAATACATAAACTAGAACAGCAGGTGGGAACACAGCCCTGAAAAGATTCCTGCTCTGAAAAATGTTGCTTTCTCTTTAGATTGCTATCACCCCAGGAAACCACTTGTCTTGATGTGTATTCAAAATAATTGCAAATGTGTAAACCCTTTAATCAGTGTATAAGGAATAGAAAAGTGTGCTTGTCTAAAACATAAGTTTATCAGCTGTAGCTGGCTTCATCTCCTGGCTGACATCTGAAAAACAAACTTTACGTTTAATGGAGGTTCTAAGTGTCTCTGCATATGAAGTCTTTACAAAAGAAGTATTCAGATGATCACATCTTCCTTTTCTTTTGTATGGACATCGTGGTGGCACATATCTTAGATCTTTTACATTCTCAGCTTTTCTCAGCTGGCTGGTCTATAAAATGAAGAAGTTGATGTTAAATTCTTGAATAGGTACCATTTTTAATATCCTATCTTTGGTCCTGTATTTAAGGCCCCGTATTGCAGGCATATCCAAGAACCGAAGGGTGTGGGAGCCTTTCTGCAATAAGCTTGTAGTGTATTCAGGAAGTGAGGTATAAACTTTGGAAACATTAAGGAGTCCCATAAAAGCATATGCAGTGATGACAAAGACTTTGTCTATGAAATTCAAGCTGTGATTTCAAACAGACACTGAAAATGTCCTGCACTTGTCTCTCAACGACCCAAGGAACATCCTTCCCTAGTGTCACCTGGCAGAGAACCCGGGGTCCTGCTGGATGATGAACCAGGGTGATGCAGGCAGATTGGAAACCCAGAAGATTCCCAGACCTGGAATGGAAACTCTCTAGATGTCTGATCAAAAGGACAGTGCCACCTGTAATCCCAGGACTTTGGGAGGCTGAGGTGGGCAGATCACTTGAGGTCAGGAGTTCAAGACCAGCCTGGCCCACAGGGTGAAACCCTGTCTCTACTAAAAATACAAAAAATAGCCAGGTGTATTAATGTCTACAATCCCTTAGGAGGTTCACGTAAGGTTAAAGTATTTATGTTGATAATAGTTAAATTTAAAAATAATTGGTCTTGTGTAGAGCTTGCTGTGGAGCAGGTTATGATGAAGACTAAGTGTAGTTTTAACCACCCGTGTTTCTTGCTTTTTGTTTTTTATTCCACGTTCAGATGCTCTCATATCAACACTGCAGGGTTCCCTGTGAGAAGGCCTGGAGCGCCAGGCTCACTCCTTCTGGGCTTCTTTCTCTGCTAATATGTCTTCAACTCGAATCCTTTAGTACATGGGTTCTTCCTGCCATGTCAGCTTCGTTTTCTGTGACTTTCTCTCCAACAGTGAGGAACTTGGCTCCACTAGCCACCATCCGTTCATGTCACTGGTCAATTTCAGTACATGCATAGCAGATTCAGAATTGTTACTGTGTACCCCCATGGGGAACAACCTGTCAACTAGGGCACAGTACTTATGTGCAGCAGAGTTGGATTTTAATCTTGCAGACTCTGCTCATTCCCAAAGTTCCTTCGATCAGCACCTTTCCCCATTTTCCTTCAGTGAGGTTTCAAACATTTTCATACAATTGATAAAATTGGATACAATTAGACTCTTCCACCAACACCAAGCTGTCACGATTACTTTATACCTATCTGATTCTCATATTTAATATGTATTCTTGTAAACAACATATAGTTGAGTCTTATTTTCTATTCATTCCTTCCCTAATGTTCTTCATGCAGATGCAAGTTTCTGACTAATCATATTTTCCTGTCCGAAGAACTACTATCATTTTTTGGAGCATAGGACTGCTGGAGATGATTTCTCTGTTCTTGCGTTTTTGAGGTCAGAAAGTCTTTTTTGTCCTTCATTTTAAAGGATAACTTTACTCCATATAGAATTTTAAGTTGGTATTTCTTTTACTTTCAACTGTTTAAATATTTCACTCTCTTTTCCACCTGAATAATTTAGTGCTGATGAGAAGTCCACAGCAATTCTTATCCTGCTTCCTTTGTAGTTAAGATTTCCCCTCCTCTGTTTTAAGAAGATTTTCTTATCGTCTTTAGTCCGCTGTGGTTTGAATATGATAGGTCTGTGTGTGGATTCTTTTTTGGTTTTAATATGTGCGTTGCTCCACATTCTCTTAACACCGTGAGTCTGTGGTTTGGTATGTGTTACTAATTTTGGAAAGATTTTGGCTATTATTCAAGTATATGTTTGCTTGGTTCTTTCTCACCCTCCTAGTATTCCCATTAGTTGTATGTTATACTTCAGAGTCCTTGGGCATTCAGTTCTGTATTTTTCATGATTTTCTTCTACATGTTTCAGTTTAGGAAATGTCTGTTGACTTATCTGCAGTCTCTGATTGATTGATTGACTGACTGATTTTTGACAGAGTCTCATCTCTGTCACCCAGGCTGGAGTGCAGGGGCACGATCTCGGCTCACTGCAACCTCTACCTTCCAGGTTCAAGCAATTCTCCTGTCTCAGCCTCCCGAGTAGCTGGGATTACAGGCAGGCATCACCATGCCCAGCTAATTTTTGTATTTTTAGTAGAGACTGGGTTTCACCATGTTGGTCAGGCTTGTTCCAAACTCCTGATCTCAAGTGATCTGCCCACCTCGGCCTCCCAAAGTGCTAGGATTACAGACGTGAGCCACTGTGCTCAGCCTCATTGATGTATATAACTCTGCTGTGTTGAGTCTACTCATGAGCCTATCAAAGGCTTTCTTCATTTCTCTCACTATGTTTGACTTATCATGCTTCATCTTGATTCTTTCTGTGAGTTTTAATCTCTCTGCTCACAGCACCTGTCTGTTCCCAGCTTTAACATGTTAATGTTAAGAGCCCTAATGGAAAAAGCAGAAAAGATAATTGTATGATAATTCCAATGTGAGTATCATATCTGTGTCTGATCCTGATAATTACTCATCTCTAGCCTTTTGGCACATCTTGTAATTTTTTTTGAAAACCAGACACTATTGCATCGCAGGAGCTGAGGGACATACACTTTTAGTGTGAGGATTTAAGCTTGTCTGGCTAGAGCTGGGTTGTTTCTAACATGAGCTACAGCTGTAGTTCCTGGAGACTTTTAAATCCTCCGTTGTCCTTGTCTTTGCCTCCTCTCTTGACTTTGGATTTCCCTAGTTTCTGTTCTTCAGAGAGCGCCTTGGAGCTCCTTCAGCTGGAATCCACTGTTATGGCGAGTGCCCCTGGTATGGAGATAAGGCGTGGGGGAAGGGAGCATCCCATCTCCTCCAGATTAAATCTCAGCATTTTCTTGGCCTGCTTCTTGAAGCTGGGACTTTCACAGTGTTCACTGTGGTGCAGCTTTTCCTTCTCCTGTTCCCTACTCACTTCCTTGGCTTCAGTGCTCTCCAGTCTATTTCCTTAAGGCCCTCACTGTGTTGGCTTTGTTTTGTATCCATGTATACATATGTGTTTGTGTGTGTGTGTGTGTGTGTGTGTGTGTGTGTGTGTGTGTGTGTTTGCATATAGGTGAGACAAGAAGACTAGAGGTTCCAGAGTGGGAGGGCTGTTCTTCCCACCTGGGAAAAAGCTCTGACAGAGTCTTTCCTCTTGTAAGCTTTTGCGATAAAGAAGGTTCTGGGTGAATTTCAACGTGATCACTCTTCCTTTCTCTGCTGAAGCCATGAGGAATCTTTCATGGATCTCTGTTGTGAGAGCTGGTAGGATATCTGGGTGGAAAGTGACAACAGTAGGTGTCTGGTTCTGCAGACCCCAGATACTGGTGTGCACAGCAATTCATCAGAGTGACCACTGACATGCCCCTACCGGTTCGTATCGCCAGTGTCTTCTGCTCTAGGTGAGCAAATCCTGGTGACTGTCTCCAAGATGTTGAGGTGGTACTTGGCCCTGTAATCTCAGTCTCTGATGGCTCTAAGAAAATTCATTGAATTTTTTTCAGTTTGCCCTGTTCTTTTCGTATTGTAAGATCGGGAGTGACAACTTAATAGCCCTTTATATGTCAGAGCCTCACAATACTGTTTCCAGGGTCATGCTTAGATTTTGCTTTTAGGCTTATGCTAACCTTATAAAAGGAATTAAAAATGCTACAATTTTTTTTCTAAAAGACATATAATTTTGCTTTTGAAGTTAATGTTTATATTTAAATTTTGGGTTATGAGATAAAATATTACTAAATAATTAAAAATACTAAAGCTTTATTTCTTTTAATAAGATTCTGATTTGATAATGACTTCTAAAATAATTTTTAAAACTATATTTGATTGAGGCTTTTTTTTTAGCTTTCCCTGGAATTTAGTTTGTTTTTCTAAGTATATTTTGTGATAAATTTTTAAATATTTGGGCTGAAATTTTATATTGAATTAGCACACAGACTGTAGGAAAAACTCTAGGGTAATTTTGATAATTGATGCAGAGGAATGAAGTTTAACTTCCTGGCAGAGCATCTTTCTGTTCATTTCATTTCACTTTAATCCAATTAAAAATATACATACTAGTCTCCACCCTTGAACATTAATGGATTGACTCATTTTTTCAGGTACCTGTCATGTACGGGGCACTGGAGATACGAAACTAATTAGGATTGTTTGTCTGATCTAAATAAGGAGTATTCTTCTAGACAGATAGAGGAGGGAGAAAGAGAGGTAGACAGAGAGAGAGACACACGGGGAGAGGCTGAGAGAAGGAGAGAGAATGTGGGGCTTAGAGCAGGAGAGTAGTCTGGAAGATGCTGTAACTCAGCACAGACTTGTTTGAAGAGAAGTCAAGACAGATTTTAGCATGGGAAACTCTTGACAGCATCCAGGGATAGCATCAGTGCAGTGATTTTTCTTGAGTACACATTTATACAAGAAGGAGAGAGACACCATGGGCAGATGAACCAATTTCTACAGAGACCAGTAGGCGTGAAGCAGCAGGATAAACCCAGCGAGTACAAGTCTAGTGTGAGGCTGGAATTAAGATTCACGGAGGTCAGCTGTGGGGGGTGTGAGATTGGAGGGGACAGACAGGGATTGTGTTACAAAAAGATTTGTATGCCATGAAAAGTAATTTAGTTCCATCTTGTAGGCAACAGATCGTGGATGTGTCTTAAGTTACAGAAGATTCTAACCAGACTTTCATAGAAGGATTCTTCCTGTTGTGGTGGCATCGGTGGATAGTTCTTTTCTGTGAGTTCACTAGAGAGAGATATTAGAATATTTGACAATGTGCTGATTCATACAAATGTGGTTAGGGGATTTCCAAGTTTTCTGAAAAGTTCTAAAGTGTTGACAAATAAATAAGACCACTAAAGAAGTCTGCAATAAATACTAATGCAGTAGTAGAAAAAGAAATGTTCTACGAGCAAGGAATTGGGAAGAAATTTGTCCAGTTGCAAAATAGAAGGGGTTCATGCAGAAACATATCTTAATGTAAGTGAAACAAAGCTCCCTTTTTTAGACAAGAAATATTATTGCTTGTTCTCAGCACATATTCTGCTGGTTTCTTATGGGACATTCGTGCAGCTGTGTTCAGGGGTGGTGACTGCAAGCCAGGCTCTGTGAGGTTTTGGTGGCCTCATTGAGCTCTCCCCTCCATGAGCTCAGGTATCCTGTGGGGTTTAGTTGCCTCATTGACCTCTCCCCTCCATAAGCTCTGGTATCCTACACCAGGAACAATGAGGTCGGATGCCTTGGGGATGCATGGAAGGATGGGGTAGTGGTCCCTTGCCTAGTTTACCTTTCTATGTTGACTTTTAGAACAAACTTAATGTTTCCCAGTCTAAAAGTGAATAAATATATAAAATCCACAAGTATGGAAAAAGAGAAATACAAAAAGAAATAAAAACAGAATAAAATGAGTGAACTTAACGTTTTTCAAATGAGTGGCCTCAGCACAGGGAAGGGTGAGGAGAGGAGAGTGAGTCTAAGTGGCTCTGGGATGCACTGTTTGTGAGCACCGTGCTTTGGCTCTGTAAATACGGAAGTGTGGTTTAGAAATGATGCAACTACTCTCTGCAGCTTTTCATAAGAAAATAAGTAAATAGATTGTGGTACCGGGAATAACGTGAGTGGGGCAAGCCTAGAAGAAACCGTCTGGTGTTGGATTGGGATCAGAGGGATCAGTGTGAGTGCATGATTTTTGACACACATGTATAGAATTTAAAAAATAGATATAGATGATAAATGGAAATGGACATAGGTATAGATATAGAAGTGTGTGTATCTATATCTGCATTTATGCATACAAATTTCCCGTCTTTGCCCTTTATATACATACATTTCTAGTAGCAGCAAGCATGCCTAGCACTCAATTCTGGCTTGTAAATATTGTTCTTTCAGTAATGGTAACCTGGGTTCGTTAGAGATGTAGCTGATGCTTGTGCTGGGGCAAGAAAGGCTCCAGCTGCCCCATTACCAGATGGTTAGCAAGGGCTCATGAGATGTGGGGGTCCCACTGGCCAAGTCTGGGACAATTTGAGTGACAGAGTAATTGATGGCAATGGATGTGTCACCCTGAATAGAATGAGAATCTACAAATGCACACTGGGGATGTACAAATAGATAATAAATAAATGGAAGAGAAGGGAAACCTCTTCCATATGGTAGGAATCTAGCGAATAAAGATAAAGGGAAGATGGAATTAAAATCTCATCATTTGGTAACTAGTTGGGGAAGAATTACCAATGGTCATTAAAATTATGCAGAAATAGGCAGAAAAACAAGATATCTATATATTTGTTAGTTACAGAATATATAAATATTTATTAGTTGCCGAAGGAAAAATAGGAACTTTATAGCAGGTTCCATCTTAATGCAGTAATCACGTGATCAAATTAACATTGCAGTGATGGGATGAGCTGAGCTCCTGCGCCCTTAGACACAAGGAACGTACTGACAAGAACACATGACCTCACCTCTGTGCATCTGCAAACTTTCATAACCTAGATCTAATCAGGAGGAAGCATCCAGTGAACCCAAATGGAAGTTATACTTCAAAACAACTGCTCCCCACTCTTTAGTGTCAAGATTGTGAAACACAAAGAAAGATGGAGGAATTGTCCCTGATTACAAGGGACTAAGAAGACGCCCAACTAAATGTGAGGATGGTCGGGATTGGCTCCTGCACCAGATCAGGAACACGAGGGGAACCGGCAAACCCGGATCAAGTCTGTGGGTGGAAATATAGGATGCTGTCCACATTCACCTCTTCATTTTCAGAATCAGATTGTGGTTATGAAATGGTCTATTTTCAGAAATACACACTGAAATTTTAATAGATAAAGCATCAATGATGTCTGCAACTTGTACTCACAACTTTCTGAAACATGCGGACACGCACACACACGAACCGCATGTATAGGCAGTAAAGGAAGGGTAGTCACATGTTAACATGCGGGAATTCTCTTTTGCAGCTTCTTTGTAAACCTGAGAATATTGTGTGTGTGTGCGTGGTGCGTGCGTGTGTGCCTGTAGTTCTTTGCAGTTTTATCACGTGTAGATTTGTGTGCCCACCAAGACAAGAAAAAACACACAAGGACAAACCCAACACAAGAGCCCCCTGCGTACCTCTTTTACAGCCACGGCTGCCTCTCTTCCTCTCCACTCCCTAATAATTGGCAACTGCTTATCTGTTTCCCATCTCCACAAATGCAGCATTTTAATAATGCCATATAAATGGATTCAGACAATAGGGAATTCTTTGAGACTGGCATAGTTAGCATAATTCCTGTGACGTCGAGTTGTTATGTGTACCAACACTTTTCTTTGTACTCCTTTTCATTGCTGAGTGGTATTTTTGGGGTGAATGCACTGCCATTTATTCATCCATGGAAGGCTGGTTAGGTTGCTTTCAATATGGGCTCTTGTGAGTAAAACTTCTATATAGGTTTTTGTGTGAACATGTTTCCATTTCTCTGGGTCAGCTGTCAAGAGTAAGAAGCCACCATGCTGTTTTCCTGAGTGGCTGTTCCATGTTAAATTCCCACCGACAATGTATGAGTGACCCAGTTTCTCCACCTTTCTAACAGCATTTGGTTTTATGACTTTTTTTTTTTTTTACTTCCACTACAGTGATGTTTCGCTGTAGTTTTATTTGGTGTTTTCCTGCCGCTAATGATGTTGGACATCTTTTCATGCATTGATGTATCATCTCTCTAACCACTTCAGTGAAATTTATCTTGCGTTTTCCCCATTTTTGAATTGGATATTTGCTTTATTAATGTTTAATTTTGAGTTATTTATTATTCTGTATGTTAGCCCTGTATTGGGTCTGTGGTTTGCGAATATTTTCTCCTAATTTGTAGGTTGTCTCTTTATCCTCTTAATGGGTATTCCACAGATCAAACTGTTTAATTTTGATGAGGTCCAATTTATCAGTCTTTCTTTTTCTGAATTGTGCTTTTGGTGTAAAGACTAAGAGCTCTTTGCCTAGTCCTAGTTTCCATAGGTTATGTTCTATATTTTTCCCTAAAAGTTGTATAGTTTTATATTGTAGGGTCCAGTCCTACGGGGCCTGTGGGTTTTCTCTTCATATGTGGTGACAAGAGATCACAGAAAAATAAATACATGAGATAAAGAGAGAGAGAAAGACAGCTGGGCCTAGGGGACCACTACCACCAATGTACGGAGTCTGGTGGTGGCCTCGAATGCCTGGATGCACTGCTATTTATTGTATGCAAGGCAAGGGGGCAGGGCAAGGAAAGTGAGTCATCTCAAGTGATTGATACGGTCACACGAGTCCATGTGTCCACTGGACGGGGAGCCTTTCCTTTTGCCGTAGCTGAGGCGGAGAGGGAGGACAGCATACGTCAGCATTTCTTCTATGCACTTATCAGTGAGATCAAAGACTTTAATACTTTCACTAATTTTGCTACTGCTATCTTCTAAGAACTTAAGAGAGGCACCAGGTGTACAGGCGGAACACGAAAGTGGACAAGGAGCGTAACCACTGAAGCACAGCACCACAGGGAGGCATCGAAGCCTCCGGATGACTGCAGGCAGGCCTGGCTAATGTCAGGTCTCCCACAAGAGGTGGTGGAACAGAGTGTTCTCTAACTCGCCCAGGGAAAGGGAGACTCCCTTTCCCAGTCTGCTAAGTAACGGGTGTCTTCCCAGGCACTGGCGTTACCACTAGACCAAGGTCTGCTATGTAACGGGTGTCGTCCCAGACACTGGCGCTACCGCTAGACCAAGGAGCCCTCAAGTGGCCCTTATCTGGGCATGACAGAGGGCTCACACTCTTGCCTTCTGGTCACCTCTTGCAGTGTCCCTTCAGCTCCTGACTCTGTATGGCCTGGTTTTCCCTAGTTTATACTTATAAAACAGAGATTATTATAATAATAATACAAAGATTACTACTACAAACTAATGATTGATAATATTCATAATCATCTCTATATCCTATTTCTAGTATAACTTATTATAATTATTTTCTTTATTATACTGGAACAGCTTGTGCCTTCAGTCTCTTGCCTTGGCACCTGGGTGGCTTGCCACCTACGTTATATTTTATATTTAGGTCAATAATTGTGAGTTTTGTTGTATAAGGTGTGAGGTTTAGATCAAAATTCTGTTTTCTTTCTCCATTTTCTTCTTGTCCTCTTCCTGTCCCTCCTCCTCCTCCTTCTGTTTATTATTGTCTAGTTGCACCATTACCATTTGTTGAAGGATATTCTTCTATTGAATTGCTTTTGATCCTTTGCCAAAAGTCAGATGGATGTATTTGTGTGGGTTCATTCCTGGGTTTTTAAATTCTTTTCTGTTGATCTCTGTGTCTGTCCTCGGCCTATACCACACTGTCTTGGTTACTGTAGCTCTAGTGGTAGCTCTTCACATCAAGCAAGAATGCTCATTCCCACTCTTGTTTTTTTTTTTTTTTCAGAATTGTTTTAGATACTCTAGGCTCTGTGCCTTTCCAAAGAAATTTTAAAATAAGCCTGTTCATGTCTACAAATACCTTCCTGGGATTTTTCTAGGAATGGAATTAAACCTATAGATCAATTTGGAGAGAACTGACATCTTTCCTATATCGAGCCATTATATGCCTCTGTTTCTTCATCTTGCCTTCTTGTGCTAGTTAGAATTTCCAGTAGTATGTTGAATGAGTGCTGAGATCGGACATCTTTTTATCTCCCTGATCTTAAGAAAAAAATGTAAGTCTTTCACCGTTAAGTATAATATTAGTTGCAGGATGTTTGTAGATGCTCTTTATGAATTTGACTTTTGTTCTCTCTTTCTAGTTTTCTGAGAGTTTTTCTCACGAACGAGTGTTGCTTTTGTCAAATGCTTTTCTGCTTCTGTTGATATGGTAATACATTTTTTCTTCTTTATCCAGCTGATACGGTGGGTCACATTGATGGATTGTGGAATGTTGAACCATCTTTGCGCACCTGGGGAAAATCCACTTGGCCATGGTGTATTTTTTAATACACTGCTGCATTTGATTATTAACGCCTTATAATTTGAATGGTTAGAAAACGTATCCACTTTTAGATTTTGTGAATTCTCTCACCAGAAGAGTTCTGCTACAAATGGAAGACTGAAAACTACCTGGGAGAAATTAAAAAACAAGCAAACACATGAACAAAAGTCCATGCATCAGGTAAGTGAGTTAGATAAAAGAGTTCCTTTCCAGTCCCAAAATATCCATCTTACTAGTATTTTTATAAATGAGGGTATTTTGCATTGTCAGACTGAATGCTGTATTGGAAAATCTTTAAAATAATTCAGATGAGAAGTCCTCAGTTGAGCTAAGTGAGTGACAGTGGTATGGGCAAATGTGGATTTGTAACAGAGATGTGAGTGTTGTAATGATACCTCCAACAGGGCGTGACTGCTGACTGGGTCAGGCAGAGTTCTTAACAATAAGGAAAATATGTTAATTCTTGAGACTGATGTACAGTATTAGTACAATTTATAACCATTGCAGAATATTAAATGGCACAACTATGGTGAGGTTAATAATAAAATGTGTAGCCGTAATGGAAGAATCAAGGTCCTGAGTTAGCCTGGAAGGAAGCTGTTTGGAGCAATGGTGTTTCTTCTTGTGATAGAAAAGCAGACGGCGTTAGATGCAGATGGGGCTTGGTGGTGATTTACAGGGGCAGTTAGAACATCTGAGCATACAAGCACAGATTTGGGGGGGTTTGGCAAAAAGAACCGCACAGAAGAGTCGGAGGAAGGTAAATAGGTGAATTCAAAGTCAGCAAATGGCGGCAACGAGGAACTAGCAAGTCATAGGACATTTACCTTGACCTTTGAACTTGATCTTCATGTGCGCTACTAAATGAACTTACCTGAATTCTTTAACACAAAATTTACAAAACTTGAATTTTATAAGACTGTCTAAGAGGCCTTTTGTGGTGACCTGTCGATCACATTTATGTCCCTGAGATTTTTTGTTTTATTAAGGCAAAGGGTTTTGCTCCTCATTTAATTAAAACAGGAATACAAATAAGATAAAGTTTATTGATCTATTTAATGTAGGGGAAACATGCCACCATCACCTCTCGGGCGTGAACTCCTCTGCTTCACTCCGTCAGTTCCAACCCCGCTCACTCTTTGGATTCTTAGAGCATCAAACAGCCAGGAGCAACCCCGCCTGCGCCTGCAGACTTTGGGGCTTGTTGGTTCCTGTATCGGGAGCGTGCTCTCCCTTCTTTCAAGTTTTTTCTCATCACCTTCTTGGTAAGTTCCCTTCTGATTATGTCATTAAGATTACAACCCACCCTCCGCACTCCGTGGCCTGCCTTTGCTTTATCTTTCTACTTAGTGTGAATTGCCGCCTGAAACATGATGTGTTTTTTCGACTCAGTACTTACGTCCTTCTCCTACCAAAGCTGGAATTAAGATCCATGAAGGCGGGGGCTCTGTCTGTTTTGTTCATGATGCCCTCCCTGCACTGAGAACAGTACAGGCACAGGAAGGACTGCCAATCATTGTGTGTTGGGTTAATGAATGAAACAATAAATAAATGAATACCAAGCCAAAATAGAAAAATTCTTAAAATGGTCAATTTTCGTTGCTTCTGCCTCACAAATTAAGTCAGGAAAACATGGCTACGTGTTGTCGTGGTTTTCATATTGCTCCCTAGAAATTTTGAAAATGTCAAAGCTATGAAGATAGCAGTGGTGCTTGGGCAGTAACGGACCCTACGTGAATTTGACAGGTTTAATATTTTAAATGTTAACAGGCAAAGATACCACCTGGAGGGTGAAATAATAATTGCTATGATTCTCATATTTCAAGTTGTTTTATTTTATTTATAAAATGAAACAGTAACTTCAGTTCAGAAGACCCATGTTTTTCTATTTCACCAAGATCCTTCAAAAGTTCTGTTGAAAAACAACCAATCAAATAAAGTATGAATTTTTAGCAAAAGCACCCATGTCATTTTACAAAATTTATTTTATTAGTTCATCAGCGCATGAGAGGTGACTGTCATTTTGCATAAGCTCGTTATTACGAGTAGAAACTACTCAGCTTCAGCATCAGAATGGCTCTCTCAGGGACACTTAGAGCTGCGATATCTCATCCTGATGGATTTCCAAGCACGAGCCTTGAAACAATCATGCATTTCCCAGTTGCAATTAAACTGGGTTCTCTACAGAAACTAAGGAAGAAACAGCATTGAGGATGTTACCTACATGTAGGGACATACATTGTTCTGTACCGAAATGAACACTAAGAGACTGGAGACCAATTTTAGTGGCCTTATTGCACCACTTCTTAGTTTCTTATTTTTCGATATGTTAATTAATGGTTTTGAACTCAGTTTCCAAAACAGGGATATTAAGAATTAGCCCATGTGAAGCTCAGGGGATGGGCTCAAAGATTCCTTAAGGTACAGTTTACCTCTAAGTTCCTCTCAGCTTTTCATTCTCCAGGAAGCCCTTCTTTCTCTCCTGTTGTCTGCACATGTGTGTCAGGATCCATGGAGAAGACACATGGCAGTAGGGGACCTTGTCCACCTCACAGGTTGTCCCCTGAGTCACTGGCGTTGGAGTTATTGAGGGTCAAACATCTGGTTCTATTTTCTTACAAGACTTGACTAAGGGAACTGTCTTTTAGAAGGCCCAAGCTCATTGCTTGAAACCAAAACAGTTAAATAAGCTGATTTATATGATGTAAATTATTTTATCCTCTGTATCTTAAAGTATAATGTTAGAATTGATTTGTTGGCTGGGTGGGGTGGCATGCCTCTGTAATTGCAACACTTCAGGAGGTTGAGGCAGGAGGATCATGGGAGCCCAGGAAGTCGAGGTTGCAGGGAGCTGTGTTCATGTCACTGCACTCCAGCCTGGGCCACAGAGTGAGACCCTGTCTCTCTCTCTCTCTCTCCCTCTTTCTACATATATATATGAATTATGTATATGTAAATTATATATTTGTTGAGGAAATAAATAAATTCCAGTTCTCAGAAGACAGCATTCTTTCTAAAGTAGTTTTTCTGAGGAAATCACTTTTTCACGCAGTTGAAATATAGTGTTTAATTCCTGTGCTTCCTGATTATTAATCTGTTTTTATTTTTTAAACTTAAAATGTAAATTCTAATTATTTTTCTTTCCAAGTAGTAATTTCTGATATGATAAAATTTCCTATTTTCTCTGAATTTATCCACTTGCATTAATTGTTAAAGTACTGCTCTAAATGAAAAAAGAGAATTCAAATGAAATATATCATTGGAAAAAATGGCACATTCAAAAGTGAATCAATCTCTGCCTTTTTTTTTTTTTAAGTTAACCAAAGAAACTTTTTTTTTTTTGAAATATTAGCAGCCTGAAAAGTGGCCAAAGAAAAGGAAGTGATTGTTGTGAGACTGCATATCCTCAGGGCACCTGGTCCAGATGAGAACCTGCTGGCTGAGGGCACTTGCTTAGTTGCTGGGCACTGCCTGGTCCAGCTGTTGGCTGCTCGACCCTGGGCTGGGTGTGAGCCATCGCTTGGTTCAGCGGCAGGAATGATGAAGCTTCCCATCTCAAGACTGTGGGGAGGATTAAATGAATTAACATACGAAGAGCACTTGGCATAGCTCCTGCAACTTTGTAAGGCGGCAGAAAATATTAGCTGATTAGATAACGATGACAATGATAATTCTAAGCCCCTGAGCCACATCGCCAGAAATGATTTATTGTAGTAATTTCTATAGACCTATGATTTCTCCTCTTGATAGTGGCTGATAATTCATTATTCAGGGGGAAGGAATGTGTGCAGATTCCCCACGTGGCTGTTGGATGTCATAGTAAAGATGTGCAAAAGACTTACAGCGTTCACAGTCTAAAGCCACCCAAGCAGCCTGTGGCCGGCTATTTCCCTATCAGACCCTCCGCTGCTGCTCAGCTGGGCTCTCTCTGCTGTTTGATTTCCAGCATTATTTGAACGATGTCTGTGCCTCATTGCTGCTCTCATATCCTGCACCATGACACTCGGCTTCTGCCCTGCACAGCAGACACCCTGAGAACTGGGCTTTTCCCTTCTCGTGCAGAGGGATGAGTGTGGGGGTGGGGTTCTTCCTGGGCTCAAAGCTCCTTCTCCACCACCCCATTTGTACCCTCTGATTTTCTCTGGAATCCTGTTTTGTTTTCTTTCTCTCTTGTATCTTCAGCTTGCCCCTTTTCCTGACTTACCCTCACCTTAGAAACACACATGCGTACTTAGTTCCCCTTCACTGCTTTCTTTTTCCCATAGCCCAGTCAAGCTTCTTGAAAGACAAGACAGCAATACCAGGGTCTCCCCTGCTTCCCACCTCATTCGCTTTCAGCTCAACGCCTTGCGTCTCTGTCCTCGTCACTGTGGTAGTTTGCAGTGGCATCATTCAAAGATGCCTTTTTTCCTTACTAGAATACTTTGCTGATGACACCAGACTTTTCTGGATATCTTTTCATGTTCTTGATTTTTACATTTTCTTCTGCTGGTTCATCTTTGTGTGAATGATACTTAAATAATAGTATGACCACGGCACTTTGCTGTGCTCTTTTTCCCACTAAATATTCTTCTTGGGGGATCTCATTCACTACGATCTATGTTGATTGTCATCAAATACATCTTGATATATCAATTTTCTGAGCTCCCAATTGGCATATGGAGAATACAGCTAATGCCTCACACCAACAAGTCAGTTATGAAGGTCATGCTCTTCTATTTCAAACTAGATATCATGATATCATCTTTTCTCTGAGGTCAACGTACTGTTTTATCTTTGTGATCTGCATTGTGAGACCTTCTTTGAATAGATATTATTATCTGCATTTGAAAATGAATCAGCACAAATTTCTGTGTTTCAGAAGCTATTACTTAATCAAGTTATATTGAGTTCAGTGTATCTTAATGTAGTGTGGTCCCAAGCATTTTTCATTGGGCATGAATTTTTAAATTAATTTTCCAAAATATACAGATTAGTGTTGATCCACCAAAACTACCCCATTACCCTGAATTGAACACTATTCATTTTTAAGACGATGAACCAGGATTAAGAAAGGTGCCTACACACACACACACACACACACACACACACACACACACACATACTTGGGAGTATTATAAAAGGGAGAGTAAAAGTAAAAAGGGAGAGATATACTCTCTTCCTTCCCTGGACATTGTGGTTTTAGGGGCAAAATGTGGAACCACTGCAGCCACCTTGCAATGACAGTGGAAACCGGCTTGAAGCAGAATCCAGCGCTTGGTGAATGGCTGTATCCACACACACACACACACACACACACACGTACATCTGTCCTTAAGCCAGTAACCACCCCATAGAGATTACTTTTGGTTTGTAATATTTTTGAAATCAGAAAGTGGGAGACCTCCAACTTTGTTCTTCTTTTGGAAGATTGTTTTGACTATTTGGGAGTTTCCTGAGATTTCACATAAATTTTAGAATTATGTTCCTATTACTGCAACACAATACCATTGGGAATTTGTAAGGGATTGCAATGATCTGTATATTGCTTTGGTTAATATGGATGTTTTAACAATATTAATTCTTCTAGTTCGTGAGCACAGGATGTCTTTCCAGTTATTTGTATCTTCTCTGATTTATTTTAGCAAAATTTCATGGTTTTCAGTGTACAAGTATTTTACCCCCTTGGTTAAGTATTTTTGAGGCTACAGTAAATGGAATTATTTTCTTAATTTTATTTTTGGATTGGTCATTGCTAATTTACAGAAATGCAACTGATTTTTGTGTGTTAATCTTATATTTTGCCACTTTGCTGAAACTGTTTGTTTATTTTGACAGGATTGTGTGTTTGCAATCTTTAGGATTTTCCACATAAATGCTCATGTCATTTGTGAATAGAGATAATTTTACTTCCTTCTTTTGAATGAGGGTGGCTTTTATTTCTTTCACTTGGCTAATTGTTCTGCCTGAGACTTCTAGTACTGTCTTGAACAGAAGTAGTAAGAGTGCACATCTCTGTCCCGTTCCTGATCTTAGAGGAAATGCTTTCAGTCTCTCACCATCGAGAACGGTGTTAGTTGTGGGTTTTCATATATGGATTCTATTATGCTGAGGTAGTTTTCTTCTGCTTCTGCTTTGTTGAGTGTTTATCATGAAATTCTGTTGCATTTTGTCAGGTGCTTTTTCTGTATGGGTTGAGATGATCGTGTGGTTTTTGCTCTCCCTTCTGTATACTTGTATAGTACTGGATCATTACTTTTACCCATTCAAATTGGGTATTATTTCCTTAGAAGTCACCCAGTGTTTCCTCTCATATCCTTTCAAGGTTTTATTCAAATGCAACCCCAGCAAGGCCTTCCTTGGGTACCCCATATAAAATTGTACACTACCTCCTCAATACTCTGTATCCACTTTCTGTGCTTTGTTTCTTTCCTGCTTAGCACCTATCATCCCTTAACATACTGTGCATTTGACTTATTTATGGTATCACCTGATTTCCCTAGCTGGAATGTGAGCTACAAGAGGGCAGCATTTCTTTCTTTTTATTGCCGAATCCCCTGTGCCTAAAACAGTGCCTGGCACAGAGTAAGCACTCAAGATAATTATTGAATGAATGAATGTATTAGTTAGGTTTCCCTAGAGGGACAGGACTAATGGAATAGATATACATATAAATGGAGTTTATTATTAATTCACATGATCACAAGGTCCCACAACAGGCCGTCTGCAGGCCGAGGAGCAAGGAGAGCCAGTACAAGTTCCAAAACTGAAGAACTTGGAATCCGATGTTTGAGGGCAGGAAGCATCCAGCACGGGAGAACGATGTAGGCTGGGAGGCGAGGCCAGTCTCTCTGTTGACGTTTTGCTGCCTGCTTATATTCTAGCTGCCCTGACAGCTGATTAGATGGTTCCCACCCAGATTAAACGTGGGTCTGCCTTTCCCAGCCCACTGACTCAAATGTTCATCTCCTTTGGCAACACCCTTACAGACACACCCAGGATCAATACCTGTATCTTTCAGTCCAATCAAGCTGACACTCAGTATTAACCATCACAATGAATATATAAAGAAAGAATGTGATAGTTTAAGGTTGTATTTCTGTTTGCTCAAAGTGCAGTGAAGTAATGCTAGAACGATGGAGAGGTGAGAATAGAATCTTGAGTTTGGTATTAGTTACTCCTGTGAGTCTACTTTGAATGGAACCTATGATGGTTTCCCTACCAGCTCTCTGACCACATGCTTTGGTGTTATGTTGTCCTGATAATTTCCTTGATCTCTGCGACCTGCTCCTCCAGGCTTTGTTTGTTACTTTACACAGCGGCCCCCTTTCTGGGTACAATTATCTCCCTTAAACAGACCCAGATATTCCACTCAAAGTAGGCAGGTGTGGGCCTGGATAACAAGAGTAAAGACGAATTCCAAACATGAAAATTAAAAATGCAATTGTGGTTTTCTTCCAGCACATTTTTACCTTCCATGGTAATTTTAAAACTTGCATAAAATAAAACATAATATAATTTTAGGCTCCTGTAACTTCATTATCCAAGGGAGAAGGTAAGCCTTGGGGATGAGTCACATAGCACATAGCATATATAAACTTTATATAACGTTATATAAAGTTATATAAATTAATAACTTTTATTTTTTAGACTATAGATGAACTCTTTCCCTCATTGTTTTTGTTTTATAAATGACGAGGGGAGACCAGAGACCAGGCCTGCTCTCTTTCCAATCACTGATTGCTGTTTTAGATTAACTGCCTCTTCTATTACCTTGCACCTCAGACCAGGTGATGCCAAAACCCCATGAGTGTTCCATCTTCAGTGTGAAATGTTGAATATACTCCCCTCAAAAAAGACCACCTCGACTACTCAGATCATCATAATGATGCATTAAAATTTATATAATAAGATGTTGAAATTCTGTTAAACTTCCTTCAACTTTGTCTATATAATTGAACCTAAACTTCTATACTTTGGAACACTGACTTTGGTCCCTTAGAAGATGTGTTCCCTGGATGGCTTTGTTCAAACTTTACATTGAAATAAACTCTCTTTAAAGTAGACTCTGATTCTTTAGTAGGTTGGCATTTTGGCGACCCAGATGGGACCTTAAGCTAGCCTGCAGTGATTCTCACTGTTTCGCTGACAAGAAGGGCCTGGGTACCAGCACACACAGCTTTCATTTACCCAACCTCGCCAGGGCTGGCAAGGGTCTCTGGCAAGGCTCCTCTCAGATTTTAAATCTGTCTGGTTTAGGGTGAGATTTAGACTTTATTCAGGTGACCTGATTCCGCACTTGATGCAGCTGACAGTGAAGCTCTGCTCTAAGGTAGACATTTTGTTTTTGTTCTCTAGAAATTGTGCTGTTCACAAATTTGTGATCTTCACTTTTCTCTGAGGTTAAGGGTTGTTTGTTAAGCTACTTATTAAAATTTGTACAGCCTTTTCCCTTATTCAAATTTTGGTCAGTAAAAAAATTTCTCTGTCTCAAGAAGAGTGAATACTTTATGGCTTAGGGAAGATTTACAATTAAAAATGTTAATTTATAATTAAAAAAACAAAACTCGGAAGCTGTTTATTTGACATATCTGAGGTCCCTTTTTGAAGTGACCAAAGCCAATAAAAATTTTTCTATGAGGACAAATGTAAGTCCCCAGAGTGAGGAACACTATTTCTCCTGGCCGAAAATCACCTTAGGCCACGAAGGTCATTGCTCACGACATAAAACAATCTCACGTGAAATTATCCCCCCAGAAACATTCAAAAATTCTTGCTTAGCCTGGTGGCAACATATGAAGGGCTGACCTCTCAGTGCCTTAAGATCCCAGGATTCCTGGGTTTTACCAAGACATGTGAGAGGGGAAAAGTGACTCGTGAGTGACACCTCAAAATACAGTTCTTATTAAGCAGCACATCAGATCCAAAACATCTTTCCCTTTCAATCTTTAATTTCTTAAAAAGAGAACCCAAATTATAGGTAGCTGTCCATGTGAAACTAAGTCTTCCTCAAGAGTGATTCGTCCTTAGAAACTCCAGCTATATTCATGTCCAATACTTATGGCACCACCTCCTGTCAGTATCTAAAAAGTAAAATGGTTTTACTTCACCCATAAAAAAAGCCACACAATAGCCAAAGTGATACACCTTTAAAATATCAAAATTAATGGATTTACTTTACAATGGAAAGTACTGGCTCTAAAATGAAACAAAATAATTGGGAGACTTCCTTCCTATAGTACTTAAAAGCATCTACAAGAGGCTCTGACAAAATTCTTGCCCTAAAGGAAGAAACAAGCTCTCTAAATAAATGAATAAATAAGCAGCCGAAGCTGATTCTCTCCTGCTTCCTTATTTCTTCCCTTCCCTGTCTGAACCGTTTCACCTCCGCTCACCTTTGCCTCCTTTGATCCCCTCCTCCCACTCCTGCTGTTCTAGCTTAATTTCAGAAACGGCGAATATCTGGCAGAGGAAAGCCCACCTTAGTTTATCAGCCATCATCAAAGGTAAACCTTAAAGACAGAGGTGAGAGATTTCCTGGCCAGGCACAGTGGCTCACACCTATAATCCCAGCATTTTGGGAGGCTGAGGCAGGAGGATCACTTGAGCCCAGGGGACTGAGACCAGCCTGGCCAACATGGTGAAACCCCGTCTCTACAAAAAAATACAAACAAATAGGCAAAAATGATGGCATGTGCCTGTAGTCCCAGCTACTTGGGAAGCTGATGTGGGAGGATCGTTTGAGCCCAGGGTGTTGAGGTTGTGATGAGCTATAATCAGGCCCCTGCACTCCAGCCTGGGTGACACAGCAAGACCCTGTTTCAAAAAAAAAATAATAAAAATCTAATTTCCACGAGGACCCTATTGGTTCTGCCAGAAAGCTTAACACCAAAGTTACGACTGTGGTTTTTCTGATCTATATCAACTAGTTCACATGTTAATTTTTTTAAAAGGTAAAAAATAAGTAGCTAGACACAAAAGAAAGGGTTTTTAAAATGTGTCTTAGCTACTTAATTACAAAAGAAGATCACATGTGTGCCTGTGAGGTTACAAAGACTTTGCTCCAAGCCATCCATTTAGTCTTCCAAAAAGTCGTAGACTAGAAGAAAATACAGCAATGTTGGCAAAATCCTGCTAAGTCGATACTGACATATGTTGAGAGATTTAAAAAATCTTTAAACAATATTCAAGATAATCTAATTTTTTAATACCAGTACCATAGTGTTTTGGTGGCTATGGCCTTATAGTATAGTTTGAAATCAGGTAGTGTGATGCCTCCAGACTTGTTCTTTTTGCTTAGTCTTGCTTTGGCTATGTGGGCTCTTTTTTTGGTTCCGTATGGATTTTAGAGTTGTTTTTTCAAATTCTGTGAAGAATAATGGTGGTATTTAGATAGACCAATGGAACAGAATAGAGAACCCAGAAATAAACCCAAATATTTACAACCAACTGATCTTCGACAAAGCAAACAAAAACATAAAGTGGGAAAAGGATGCCCTTTTCAAAAATGGTGCTGGGATAATTGACTAACCACATGTATGAGAATGAAATTGGATCCTCCTCTCTTATCTTGTACAAAAATCAACTCAAGATGGATTAAGGACTTTAAGACCTGAAATTATACAAATTCTAGAAGATAACATTGGAAAAACCCTTCCAAACATTGGCTTAGGCAAGGATTTCATGACCAAGAACCCAAAAGCAAATGCAATAAAACCAAAGATAAATAGGTGGGACTTAATTAAATTAAAGAGCTTTTGCATGGCAAAAGGAACAGTCAGGAGAGTAAACACACAGCCCTCAGAGTGGGAGAAAATCTTCACAATGTATACATCTGACAAAGGACTAATATCCAGAATCTACAACAAACTCAAACATTAGCAAGAAAGAAACAATCCCATCAAAAGCTGGCTAAGGACGTGAATAGACAATTCTCAAAAGAAGGTATATAAATGGCCAGAAAACATATGAAAAAATGCTTAACATCACTAATAATCAGGGAAATGCAAATCAAAATCACAATGCCTTACCACCTTACTCCTGCAAGAATGGCCATAATCAAAAAATCAAAAACAATAGATGTTGGCATAGATGCTGTGATCAGGGAACACTTTTACACTGCTGGTGGGACTGTAAACCAGTACAACCACTATGGAAAAGAGTGTGGAGATTCCTTAAAGAACTAAAAGAGGTAGAACTACCATTTGATGCAGCAATCCCACTACTGGATATCTACCTAGAGGAAAAGAGTCATTATACGAAAAAGATACTTGCACACACATGTTTATAGTGGCACAATTCACAATTGCAAAATTGTGGAACCAACCCAAATGCCCATCAATCAAAGAGTGGATAAAGAAACTGATACACACACACATACACAAAATGGAATACTACTCAACCATAAAAATGAATGAATGAATGGCATTCACAGTGACCTGGATGAGATTGGAGACTATTATTCTAAGTGAAGTGACTCAGGAATGGAAAACCAAACATTGTATGTTCTTACTGATATGTGGGAGCTAAGCTATGAGGACGCAAAAGCATAAGAATGATACAGTGGACTTTGGGAACTTGAGGGGAAGGGTGGGACTGGGGCGAAGGATAAAAGTCTACGAACAGGGTGTGGTGTATACTGCTCGGGTGATGGGTGCACCAAAATTCCACAAATCACCACAGAACTTACTCGTGACCAAATACCACCTGTACCACAATAACCTGTGGAAATTAAAAAACATATATATATATATATACACACACACACACATATATAGACATATATATAATTTGAAGATATATTCCATTTTATATAATCAAAATGTATGAACAATGTTGAGATTTCAAAATGAAAACCACATAGAAACATTAAAGCAAAAATATTACTTAACCTGTTAATAAATCACAGTTTCTGGTTGTAAAGCTCTATGTGCAAAAATGTAAAAGAAAGAAATTGAAATAAAGTACTGGCAAACAAAAAAGATTATCTAAAGAAAGTTATACTAATCATCAAAATGATATTCTCAGTTTCAATTTTATAGAGTACATAAAAAATTGACAATAATTAAAAGACAATGCCTGAGTTGGACAATTTCTCAGACTCATAATTTGGTTAACCTTGCTGATCAATTACTTATACCTTAACTGAAAGAGAGAGACAGAGAGACAGAGAGAGAGATCAAACAAAAAAGACTAATAAAATTATAAATTTACAATTAAAACTACTATCCACTTAGTCTAAACCTCCAAAATAACCCCCAATAAACCTCAAAACAGACCTAACTTTCCACTTCACAATTGCTACAAAAAACCTGGACGCTTAAAAAAATGCCAAAAACTAAAACAAAGGAAATAACAGCATGCAAAAAAAAAAAAAAAAAAAAACCCAAACCAAAATAGGGGTACTCAGAAAACTTCAAGAGACTTCCTTTCCTGTTAATGAAGAGAAACAAGCTCTGTTGACACTGGAACTACGTTATCTCGAATGAATCTTACATTATTACAGAGTCTCTTTTCTCAAAATTAACAATGGAAATGATGGCTGTCAACTAATACTCCTATATTGGTAAATAAATCTCAGCCTATAGCTTTTCAGTTAGATCTTTTACAAGACTCATGTTTTTCTCATAGTTCCCTCAGCCCCATCCATTTAACAAAAAGAAACTTTTAAAAATATACTCACATTTCTTTTTCCCCAAATGCAGGCCTGTGTTTAGAATTAGAAGACAAAAATGAACTACCAGATATAGTGAGTTTTTGGAATCTGATTCTCTTAATTTACAAATTGCAATTTATGTTACCATAGAGGACATTAAATGATTGAGTGATAAAGAATTACAAAAACTGCCAAAGGCATAGTGGAGCGACTGTGGTCCGTCTTTTGCTGACATAAAAAGCAAAAAATCTTGAAGATTATAATCATATAGCCCGAGCCATACTTAAGTTAATGTCTACTGCATCTGGCTGTAAGTCAACAACATGGGAAGAAAAATCTTTCTTTTAATTTTCTATCATCTGAGAGTGAACGTTTTTGCTGACAGATCTACCCCTCTTGGATGTGGAGAACACATACTTATTGATTCGTTCATGAGGCTTTCCATTAGCACGTGAAATTAGCATGGATTTCTTTTTTTGCTCTTCGTTGATGTACCAGTGGGGGGTGGATCCACATCGGGTTGGTGACTCAGTCCTAGTCTCCGTGGAATAGTGATTACAGGAAGTACAGAAGCACACACTCTCCCTCCTCCCTTTTGGCAATAATCCCCACTGTTTCACAGGAACTGAAAGGAAGCAATAATTTTGTTCACTTGGAATAAATGGTTCTGAATAGTCAAGATGGAAAATACAGGACAAAGTCATGGTTTTCACTACAAAGAGCTTGGCCTCTGCAGTCAGACAAAAAAGGGTTTCTGTATTAGTTTTAACACATTTTCTGTGTAACTTTGAATATATGATTTAACTTATTTCAATTCATTCATCTATAAAATGTGGCTAGAAGTACTGTCCTTGTCAGGCTGTTCTGAGGACCAGTAAAAACATACATAAGATATCTGGCACACGAAAAGTTCTATGTGTACTCTTGTAAAAATAGACAGTGTGTGAAGTATGTTGAAAACCCACGAGCTTCTCCCTCTTCTCTGGAAAGGAAGTGAGATTTTGTAAAGTTGTATAAAGAAGCACTTTGGTCTGGCATAGGAGAGAGGTTTTCCAGACTTAGGAAGTAAAAATACCGGATACCCAGTTAAATTTGAATTTCAGAAAAGAAATGAATCATATGGTTTAGTATAAGTATATCCCATGCTATATATGGCTTATACTTATACTAAAACAGAATTTATTTTAACTCAGTTCAAGTTTAACTGGGTGTTCTGTACCTTATATGGCAACGCTATGGGAAACTGTATTGAAATACTTTTTTTTTTTTTTTTCTTTTCTTGGACTATTCTAAGGTCTTATTCTTTCCTCAACAGTCTTGTCCTGTGATTGACAATGGTGGTGCCTTGCTGAAGCAGCAAACGCATTGATGGCCTGGGCATAAATGCCCTGTTATTGGAACACTCCTTGTTCTTCATTTGTGATACAGTCTACTATACAGGTTTGCATATTGTTACAATTAAATTGGTTAATAAACGTCATGGATTTGGAAACATGACTGGCACTTAATAAGTTTTCCAAATGTTAATTATTTCTATATTTAATTTAGTATGTTCACTTTTTTCACATTTTAAGATTCTTAAAATTTGAAAGTGTGTTTGAATTGACATCGATTTACAATTGCTGTTGGCTTGGTGGCAGTCGTAATGTAGGAACATGCACAAACTTGAACACCACTGTTCATATCATCGTGGCTGCACTTGAGTTATAGGCACCGTTTGAAAAAACTTCACTTCTTAGGAAAAGAAGGCATGGCAGGGAATCTCAGAGGAATAGCAGGGAATCTCAGAGGAACATGGCAAGATAAGTCTTTCCCTTAGAAAGAAATCCTTCCAAGGCTCAGAGAAAGAATAGAAAGGCTAGGCTTTCATGGATAAAAGCCACTGGAATATGAGGAAAGTGTTAGTTCTTGGTGCATTTTCTTTTTAAAAATTTTTTTTCTTATATTTTAAGTTCTGGGGTACATGTGCAGAACGTGCAGTTTTGTTACATAGGTATACATGTGCCATGGTGGTTTGCTGCACCTGTCAACCCGTCACCTACATTAGGTATTGTTCATAATATTATCCCTAATCCCCCACCCCCGACAGGCCCTGGTGTGTGATGTTCCCCTCCCTATGTCCATGTGTTCTCATTGTTCAGTTCCCACTTATGAGTGAGAACATGCGGGGTTGGTTTTCTGTTTTTGTGATAGTTTGCTGAGAATGATGCTTTCCAGCTTCATCTGCGTCCCTACAAAGGACATGAACTCATCCTTTTTCATGGCTGCATAGTATTCCATGGTGTATATGTGCCACATTTTCTTAATCCAGTCTATTGTTGATGGACATTTGGGTTGGTTCCAAGTCTTTGCTATCGTGAATGGTGCCAAAATAAACCTACGCGTGCGTGTGTCTTTATAGTAGAATGATTTATAATCTTTTGGGTATATACCCAGTAATGGGATTGCTGGGTCAAATGGTATTTCTAGTTCTAGATCCTTGAGGAATCGCCACACTGCTTCCACAATGGTTGAACTAATTTACACTCCCACCAACAGTGTAAAAGAAGAATTACTATTTCTCCATATCCTCTCCAGCATCTGTTGTTTCTTGACTTTTTAATGATCGCCATTCTAACTGGTATGAGACGGTATTTCATTGTGTTTTGATTTGCATTTCTCTAATGACCAGTGACTGTTGTTTATAAGGTACCCAGTCTAAGGTATTTTGTCACGGCAGCCAGGAAAGATATGACAATCTTTATATGCTTCAGTTTGTCATCTGCAACATAGGAATTATAATACTTACTTCTTTGGTTTATTGTGAATATTAAATAAGTGAGTATGAGAAAATCACTTAGAACTTACCCTGTCACATAGTAAGTACTAAACAAATGCTAGCTATTTTATTCTTACCATAATGGTAGTAGGGCGTAGTGTTGAAATATAAAATCTGGAGCCAGACTGCCTAAAGTTAAGTTCCTCACCACCACTTCCTAGCTTTGTAATTCTGAGCCTTAGCTATGCTTAGGCTCAGTTTACTCATCTGTAGGATAAGAATAGTAATAATATCCACCTTAGGAATTGTTGCAATGATAAATTATTAAATGTAAAATGCTTAGAAGCTATAGTCCCAGCTACTTGGGAGGCAGAGGCAGGAGGATCACTTGAACCTGGGAGACGGAGGTTGCAGTGAGCTGGGATTGCGCCACTGCATGCACTCCAGCCTGGGTGACAGAGCGAGACTCCATCTCAAAAAAAATAAAAATAAAAATAGAAAGACACTCTATGTCTATATGTCTAAGTACGTCTAGGAGATTTCTGTAAATATTATAACTCAAAGTGAGAAGAAAGCATTGGGTCACTTCAGTTGGTCTCATTATTTTTTGAAATATCTGCATGACTTAGAACCAAAGGAATTTTAGAATCTGTAAGTGAAGTATTGTTTATTTTCTGTAGCCTTGCTCCCACTAAGAATAATGACACCAAGATTCCCAGGGAATCGTCTTCATTCAGCCACTTTTATTGAGCACGGCCTTCTCTTCTAGGCACCGTGTTAAGCAAAGGATGCAAAAGCAAAGAAAACGGAAGTGAACCTGACATTGTGGACTTTGTATTCTAGGCCTGAGGTCGAAAGACTTACCCTGTGAAAGTCCAGATGTTACAAGTTTAGGCTTTCTGGACCGTACAGGCTCCGTTGCTGCTACTGAACTCTGTCACTGTATCCTAAAGACAGCCATAAACAATGTCTAGATGAATGAGTGTAGTGGTGTTGCCAAAAACTTGATGGACACTGGAATTTGAATTTCCCATGCATTTTTAAATATACATCACAAAATATCCCTATTTTGAATTTTTCTACTTAGAAATGTAAAATGCATTCTTGGCTTTCAGGTTGTACAAAATCCAGAGGTTGGCCACGTTTTGCCCCAGGCTATAGTTTTTCAGACCCTGTTCTAGAGGATGAGAAAAGTAAAAAATAGGCAAACAGGCAAATGGAGTAAGTACACACTGCGAGGAAGCGCACACGAGGGCTAAACCGGAGACCAGGAGACAATGCCTCCCATAGAAAGGGAAGGCTGGGGGCTTCTGCAAAGATGAAATAGGCTGAGAAGCAGCTGGCATAGGAATGGCTGTAAAGGGCTTGCAAGCAGAGGGAACAGCTCACATACAGAACTTAAGACAGAAGAATGCCTGAGCTCGGTGGGTGCCTGTAATCTCAGTTACTCAGGAGGCTGAGGCAGGAGAATCACTTGATCCTGAAAGGCAGAGGTTGCAGTGAGCTAAGATCATGCCACTGCACTCCAGTCTGGGTGATAGAGCAAGACTCTGTGTTATGTTTTTTTTTTTTTTTAAAAGAAGAAGAAGAAGAAGAATGCTTGGGCTCTCTGAGCAATTTAGGAAGACTGGTGTAGCTGGAAAAGACTGTTACAGAGAACGGCAGGCTGAGACGAGAGAGAAGGGGAATGTAACAGAGACGGAGGCTGCTGAGAGAGCCAGTAGCAGACCTCATCGCCGCCTTTTGCAAGCACTAGAGTCATTATGTTGACTTTAGCTGTGTGATTTAATATTCTTTTTAAATATACACTTTCCCTGGAGTTTTCAATGAAAGAAACACTTGAGTGTGAATGGGTGTGTGCAGAGAGAGAGATAATTATTTAGCATCTATTATGGACCCGGTGGGTACTTTTCAAGAGTCATTTCAGGTGAGGACTTAGAGGTGGAAAATTAGACCCAGAAGAACTAAATCATTTGCTGCAAAAGCAAGTCTGTGTAGTTCTGAAAGCTCATGCTATTTCTTCAGTTGCCAAAAGAGGTGAAAAAGAAATAATTACCTATAATAGTAGTAATATCTTCTATTGTTAATGAGAAATATATCAGAACAAAGTAAGAGATGTGATGTGGAAACGGAATGAGGGTTATGAGTTAGTTTATTTTAGAATTTATTCTTTTAATTATAATTTTAAAAATCAGAAATGCCATACAAAGGAATTATCTCATGAAGATATGTTAGAACTCAGTCACTGTCTACTATTCTAGAAGATGATGGTGCTTGTTCATTATCCAGGGGGCCTGCCCCTGCTGTCCGAAAGCCTGACTACAAAAACGTCTTCTCTTTTTCCTGTTTTCAGTCCACTAATGAGCACACACAAAAATTGTTAAGATGAGATGGTGGTTTAGGAAAAGGCCGTTGACCCTCATTATTCATGGATTCTATATTTGTGAATTCACCTACTTGCTAAAATAGCTTTTAACTCCGAAATCAACACTCACTATCCTTGTGCAGCCATTTGTGGACATGCACAAAGAGGTGAAATGTTTGGATTGTCCACTGTGTACCCTCCCAGCCAAGGGAGGGCGAGGAATGGTCTGCCTTCTGGCTTTGGCTCTTACTGCAAACAAGTGTCTCTTTCAGTCTATAAGTAGACATGTATTTTGCATGTTCGTGCTTTGCCTTGGTGATTTCACTCTGTAGAATGGTCTACAGGTGTAGTGCTGAAGGCTGTTTAGTGTTCCCAAGCACCAGAAGGCTACTCTTGCATTTTTTCTGACCATCTGCTTTTCTGATGGGTACATTTTAGGTTGTTCCTGCCATCTTCTCCCACCGGAGCTTTAGAGATGGGCACAGGCTAGTTCCTGTTCAGCAAAGGAACACAACATAGACCCAGGACTCCTGGATCTGCTGGTTCCCATTCAGCAAAGGAACGCAAGGTAGACCCAGGACTCCTGGATCTGCTGGTTCCCATCCAGCAAAGGAACGCAACGTAGACCCAGGACTCCTGGATCTGCTAGTTCCCGTTCAGCAAAGGAATGCAACGTAGACCCAGGACTCCTGGATCTCTGAGTTTAATAGGAAATGGAAATGTGTAGGCAGCTGTGTCCAATGAGATAATTACAGATGCTATCTCCGAAGTATTAACATGATGTAAAGGGTGCTTGAAGTGGGAAGAAGACCATTTTATACAGGGAGAAAAGAAGCACTACACCCTCAGTGAGTTGTCAGGTTCACAGATAACCCAGAGATGTGAAAGGGGCAAGACACTTAAAGATGTGTAAATAACTCACATAAATACGGTGCAGAGGGTGAGGAGAGAGTGAAGAAATCACGCTTGACAAGAGGAAGGCTTCAGACAATTGAACTGGTCAGTTATGACTAAGTTAGAATGCACTCTGTAGGCAACTGGGGTTATTGAAAGGTTTTCAGCAGGAAAGTAACGTGAAAATATTTGCATATCAGGGGCATATTTCTGGTAGTAGCAGGGAAAGAGACTGGAAGAAGGCAAGATTGGAATCTGGATACCTTTCATCCAGTCATGCTAAGGATATCATGGTGAACACAACACAGGCACCGTCCAGAAGAAGATGAGGCTCTGAAGTAAGACTGTAGCAGTCACAGAATACTTGGTTTCCTCTAAAATATTAACATTCAGCTTGACTATTAAAAGTAGACTGCAAAATTAGGAACTCTATCCAGTCAAGTCAGCTTTATGTAAACTTAAATTCATCCTTATTTTTAACAATATAAAAATTTCTCCCAGCACTTTGGGATGCCAAGGCAAGTGGATCACATGAAGTCAGGAGTTTGAGACCAGCCTGGCCAACGTGGTGAAACTCCATCTCTACTAAAAAATACAAAACCGGGCATGGCAGTGCACACCTGTAATCCCAGCTACTCGGGAGACTGAGGCAGGAGAATTGCTTGAACCCAGGAGGCAGAGGTTTCAGTAAGCCGAGATCATGCCATTGCACTCCAGCCTGGGTGATGAGTGAAACTCCCTCTCATAAAAACAAAAAGTTATCACCCAATATTTTCATAGCCTTTTGGCACAACTTTAACTTTAGATGAAACAAATCACTTGCTGCGTTTGAGGTAACTGGTGCCACTGGGGTTCTTAGCTACTTTCTTAGGCTGGGTTCCCTAGAAGCAGATCCTGGACTGATGGTCTTTGCAGATGATCTATAAGTATTCTCAGGCAAAACCAGCAGAGCCAGGAGACACTGAACAAAGCCTGGTATTAACTGAAGGCTAAGCTCAGCCTGATGCCAGGGGGAGCTCCGAGGCGTGCTTGGGTCCGCTGTTGTATCCCTGTGTTAGACGTGGTTGGCTGTGGACTCCCCCAGGTTGCAGGAGAGTAGACTTTTAGGCATCTCAGAGTGAGGTAGCTCCTAGTAGCTGCAGGCAATTCTTCAGAGAATAGTCCAACTGTGAGCTGGCAGCAGCCAACTCCAGCACAGCTCTGGAAATGGGGGCAGGTCATGTCCCTATAGCCACCGACTCCAACTGCGTGCTCAATGCTACTTAACAATCATACTATAATCCTAATGCTAACTCACTGAAGGGTTCTCTGTAAGGACTGTTTTAAACCTTCCAGACCCTGCTAAACCTCCAGTTCCTCAGCATATACACCTTTCCTTTTCCACAGTTGGCCTTGGGCCTTGCTTTACAGAGAAAATAGAAGCTATCAGGCAAAGAAACCCTCAACTTGCTGGCTCCAGTTCCATCCTTCCCTGGCATCTGTGCCCACACCACCTTCCTGCTCCCTGGTTAAATGGGAAAATGGGACGCCTGGCCCCGCCCCACCCCGCACAGCTGTGGGAAGACAGTGCATTCACTTCTGCTGGGGGCCAGACCCTCACAGCTTTGAGGAAACCATGCCCCTCTCTTTTATCTTCAATGTTGCGCTCCCTCAGATCTTTTTCCTATTAGCATCTTGAAACTTACAGGTTTCGTACATCTCATGAACAACACTCAGTGATCCTCTAAGGAAATCTGCATGCCTCTCGAGGGACTGTCCGGTTTGGCTCCTCCCCTTCGCAGCGGTCCGTTTCCTCACTGTGTAACACGTCTGAATGCTGCTAATATCCCACTGAGCCTGAGCAAGCCAAGACAGAGCTCACAGATGTGGACACACCCTAAGGTGTCTCCCAGTCATCCCACCTGCTACCATCTGCACCTTTGACCTACTCCTTGCCCTGGAGTGTGAGCCAGGTTGATAACTTGCTACTTACAAATCAGTGACAACAAAGGTGATGGTTTGCCCCATGCTTAGGTTCTGTAACCTGACAGGGGTGATAGGCCGTCCCTTCTGTGTGTATATCACATTAAATAAGACTGCAAGGGCAGATGAGCTGGAGCCGTCTGTGGGCTGCATGGAGCTGAAAATCATGCTGGAAAAGTGCATGTGGCTGTGAGCTCTGGGGAGTCTCTAGGGCCCAAGGATGGCACCCTCCTAATAGCCCTTGGTTGTACAACCATAAGGAAAGGTATTCTGCCAGCAACCTAGGCGAGCTCAGAAATGGATTCTTCCCCAACTGAGCCTTCAGATGATAATGTAGCCCAGCCAATGCCAAGCTTTCAGCCTTGTAATATCCACAGCAGAAAATCCAGATAAACACATGAATGAAAGTTGGAAATTTTCCATGTCATGAAAAAAGCGTGAAAAATGGTGGCTTAGTTTAGAGTACTGAGTTCAGAGTAATTTATTTAGCAGCTCTACATCCTTAAACTCAAATTCCAAGTGTGATTTTTCATGTGCATTCCATCATTCACTCATTTGTACATTCATGTGAAAAAAACAGCTCAAGATTGATCTCAGAGTAATTAAGATCAGCCACGCTTCTTTTAAAGTGTGATTTAACTAAGACCTGCATAAGGAAGATAAGAATTTCTGGTGATGAATACCAGCTGTAGAGTATTCCTCACACGAAGATGGGACAGTTCCATGTCATCAGTTATGTTGCTTTGAAATAAATAATGAACAGATTGCTCATATTGACTGGCTGGAGGGAAGGTCCATGAAGGTAGGTATCATTTTAACCTCAGGTCAACACCAGCCTTCAATCACTGCACGAGAGATATGAAAGTCAAGGAGGAGCTATGCAAAATGACTGACTTTGTGTAGCACACAGTTATGATTTTTAGAAACCTACATCCTTCAATTTATCCTAATAGCAAAACAGGCTCAGTGCCAGTCACTTTGCTGATAGTGAGACACGATGCTTAGAAGTGTGAAAACAGGAAAACAGTGAACAGCTGAAAAGAGAAGACCAGCAGCATGTGGGGAATCAGTCAGTCATGTTGGGCACACACTAAACATGGCCTGGTGTCACTGCTAGGAAATAAGCTTTGCCAATGACTATGAGCCTGAGCCATTCTAGTAAGTGTTCTTGATAGAGAACAGAGCCAAGTATGCAGTAATTTTAGAGAAATTTCAGCCATGAATTTTGAAGAACAATAAATTTTGAATATTAAATGAGTATCATGTTAGTTTTCTACTGCTCCAGGAACAAATTACCACAAACTGAACAGCTTAAAAAACATGGGTTTATGTTCATCTCAGAGTTCTGAGAGTCAGAATCCTGGGCCCTGCTCCTCTCCAGAGGCTCTGAGAAGAAATCCACTCACTTAGGATGCTGGCAGAATTCTGTTCCACGTAGTTGTAGAACTGAAGTCCTTGTTTTGTTGATGGCTGTTGTCTTCACAATGCCTTTAGCTTTTAGAGAAAATGTTTTATTTTCTCTGTTTCTTAGTAGTTCCTTCATTTTTCTGGCTATTTGATGTGGCTTCTGTCTCTAATACTGGACCCTGGCATCTGGGCAAACAGAACAACTAGAGTTGTAAAGTTAAGCAAGCCAAGGGATCATTTTCACTTGCCTATAAAGCATTGTGTGAATTCCAGTTAAATTACACAGGTTTAGGATTTAGACTATTTTAACAGTGAAACATATACATTGCCCCGTTCCTCATAAATGATCAACAATGAGCCTGTTTTGAGCATCTCAGAATTAATGTCTTTGTTTACTACTTTAAGATTGCTTAAATTTCAGTCATGAAGATTAAAAGATGATTAACAAACATGTAATGAGATGCTACCACAATTGACAAAACTGAGCAATTGCTTTTCTTTTTTAAAAAGTAATGAAGCTTCTTAATCCTTCTAAAAATGTGAAAATTTAAAGGACACTTTTGTCATTTTAAGTCCCTAAGGATGATGGAATTATAAGTCACACATTTAATGCTTCTTTTTGAAAGCTTCATCATATTAGCAGAAAATAGATTCACTATGATAAATTCACTACCAAAGGGTGGGCATTTAGTAAATATTTGTTGAACAGATGAAGAAATGACATAAGGATAAAAATTCATATCTAAGAATTTTGAAAGTGAATTTAGTCTTATTTAAAGAATAGTCTTAGTTTGAATTTTATTTTTCTAATTTTTTGGTATTATAACAAGGTATTGATATTAATAGACATTTTGGGAATAAAAGACCATACCTAGAAGGTATATTTCTACACAATCATTTTTGTCTTAGGCATTACACTCAGGGAATAGTAGTACCATTATTGTTTCCATAGGAACAGGGATTTTTTTTTTTTTTAAAGCAGAAAGGAAGGCAAAGAGAAAAAAGCACACAAGGAATTTGGAAAAATAATTATTCCAAATACTAGTTTTGCCGCCCATAGTATTGTGGAATATTTATTGCATTGCATTGTTTATCTATGTAAGAAATAACAAATAAACCAAGAGTATTCAAAAAAATTGTTCCAAGGGTTTGCAGCTAAATGGATTTATAGTTTTGCAGCTTCCATCTACAGGGAGTAGCGAGTCTGATCCTGGGGGCAAAACTAAAACTGAACAAAGTCAAAATGGCTAAGGAAGTGGCTGTGTGGGAGTTAAATGTCTCTCATGTTTAATTTTCACACACCTTCCTCCCAAAGGCCTCTGGGATGCCAGTATTCCAGTTGCATTAAGCCCTTTCTTGCTTCCTGGGGAGGCTTTTTCAGCTAGTTACATGGCAGTTTAATTTTATTAATGCATTATTTCTCCTGGGGCCATAGAGGTCTTGCATTTGTTCACTATGTGGTGAATGGAATTGGCCCCTGTATATGAACAGGGCCCCACAGCAGGTGAGAGGACAAGGGGTCTGCATCATTATCTCTGGGATTATGAAACAAAGAGCACTAAATACAAAGCTTGTCCTGACCACTTACTTACTGCTTTCACAGTTGCCAGAACGTAGCAGAGAGATTGGTCTGTTATGGAACTTCAGAGGGAGAGATTAAGCTTCTTAGAAACTTTAGCTATGATGGTTGGGGCAGGAGAGCCAATAGGGGTTGTAATGATGTCTAGTGGGTGCGGTAACACGTTACCACAATCGGGCCTTATAACAAATAAAGTTTATTCGCTCACAGTTCTGGAGGCCGGAAGTTCAAAATCAGGGTGTCGTTAGGGCCACGCTCCCTCTGCAGACTTTAGGAAGAATCTTTCCTTCCCTATTCCAGGTTCTGGTGTTTTCAGGTTCTGGTGTTTTCAGGTTCTGGTGTTTTCAGGTTCTGGTGGTTCCAGGTTCTGGTATTTTCAGGTTCTGGTGTTTTCAGGTTCTGGTGTTTTCAGGTTCTGGTGTTTGTTTTCAGGTTCTGGTGTTTGTTTTCAGGTTCTGGTGTTTTCAGGTTCTGGTGGTTTCAGGTTCTGGTGGTTTCAGGTTCTGGTGGTTCCAGGTTCTGTTGTTTTCAGGTTCTGGTGTTTTCAGGTTCTGGTGTTTTCAGGTTCTGGTGGTTCCAGGTTCTGGTGTTTTCAGGTTCTGGTGTTTTCAGGTTCTAGTGTTTGTTTTCAGGTTCTGGTGGTTCCAGGTTCTGGTGTTTTCAGGTTCTGGTGTTTTCAGGTTCTGGTGTTTGTTTTCAGGTTCTGGTGTTTTCAGGTTCTGGTGTTTTCAGGTTCTGGCGGTTCTAGGTACTGGCGGTTCCATGTACTGATGGTTCCGGGTTCTGGTGGTGCCAGGTGCTGTGGTTCCTGGTTCTGGTTCTGGTACTGGCAGTTGCACGTTCTGGTGGTGCCAGGTACTGATGGTTTCTGGTTCTTGTGGTTCAGGTACTGATGGTTCCTGGTTCTGGTGTTTCCAGGGTCTGGTGGTTCTAGGTACTGGCAGTTCCAGGGTCTGGTGGTGCCAGGTTCCAATGGTTCCTGGTTCTGGTTCTGGTACTGGCGATTCCATGTTTTCATGCTGTCAGGTACTGATGGTTTCTGGTTCTTGTGGTTCCAGGTACTGATGGTTCCTGGTTCTGGTGATTCCAGGTTCTGGTGGTCCCAGATTCTTGTGGTGCCAAGTACTGGTGGTTCCAGGTACTGATGGTTCCAGGCTCTGGTGGTGTCAGTTACTGATGATTCCTGGTTCTGGTGGCTCTAGGTACTGCTGGCTCCTGGTTCTGGTGTTGCAGGTTCTGATAGTTCTGGGTTCTGATGGTCCCTTGTTCTGGTGGTTCCTGATTCTGGTAGTTTCATTTACTGGTGGCTCCTGGTCCTGGTGGTTCCTGGCTCTGGTGTTTCCGTGTTCTTGTGGTTCTGGGTTCTGGTAGCTCCTCAGTCCCTTGGCTTGTGCCTGCATCACTCCAGTTTTTCCTCCTCCTTCTCATGGAGTCCTTCCCCTTGTCTGTGTGGCTCCGTGACCCCCTCTCCTTACAAGGATACCAGTCCTTGTATTAGGGCCCACCCATATTCATTAGGACCCCATATTAACTTGGTTACATTTCAAAAACCCTCTTTTGAAGTGAGGCCACCCAGGTACTGGGGGTTAGGTTTGAACATTGTTGTTCTGGGGACACAATTTCAAGATGCTGGTGGGGGCTTGGCTAGAGATTTTGATTTTAAAAAGGTTAGTGAGGAAAAGAAGGGTGACAGTGACACCATGTAACGTTTGTGTTTGGAGGGGATGATGTCCAGGTGAAAGTGAGTACTGGGCCGGGCGCAGTGGCTCAAGCCTGCAATCCCAGCACTTTGGGAGGCCGAGACGGGTGGATCACGAGGTCAGGAGATCGAGACCATCCTGGGTAACACGGTGAAACCCCATCTCTACTAAAAAATACAAAAAACTAGCCGGGCGAGGTGGCGGCGCCTGTAGTCCCAGCTACTCGGGAGGTTGAGGCAGGAGAATGACGTAAACCCAGGAGGCGGAGCTTGCAGTGAGCTGAGACTCGGCCACTGCACTCCAGCCTGGGCGACAGAGCGAGACTCCATCTCAAACAAACAAACAAACAAACAAACAAAAGAAAGTGAGTACTGAATAGTCTCTGTGGGTGAGGGTGATGCCAGACGCCAGATATGAATGTGGAAACCCGGTAATACTCCGTATTACTCCATTGCCTGAAGTGCAGACTACACCAGGAACCGTCATTCTTCTTATCCAAACAGCCATCTTGGAAGAGAAGAAATGAGTCGGTCATTGTGAGTGATAGAGAGAATAGAAAAAAAAGTTAATATTTGTAAATTCTTGTGATCAATATCAACCAATGTGGAATGCAGGCAAGACCATACCCAGAACATACTCTCCCTAGATTGCCATCTTTAATATACTTAAGTGTACATATTTGAAACAAATCTTAAGGTACTATCAAATTTGCAACTTTGTGGAGTTCTCTGTGTTTTGTCAAAAGTCAGGAATCAGGAAAACGTGGTTACTGTTGTCTGAGACTGCCTTTGACAAATCCTTCGTTTTCAGCAGGAAATCATTTTTCCTTCTAGATCGAGGAGAGAGGGAGATAGAAGTTAGACACTCACTTGGCTTCATGTCCTTCTGAGATACCAATTATTATCCATATGATGATTAACCTCAAATGTGTATCTCCTGCTTAGGTTGTTCTGCAGTATTTAACTAAAAATCTTCAAATGCTTTCCAGGCCTCTCCATTTTGATAATGATAAAGATAACAAAGCATGATAGAAATTGAATTAAACATCTTCCTCCTAATTCAGCTTCTTCTGTGTCTATTAATTAGACTGACATTATTAGTAATACAGGGATATGATATTAATAAGAAAGTAACAACTTGCACACAATATGTGCATCAACTGTTTGTTCCCAAAACTTACTCAAGAGCTTAAGCTAAATAAGTTTAACGGCTGGAACCTGCATTGTTGTTTTTTCTTATTACTGATAAGAAAAATTGCCCCAAATAATTGTTTTAAATTGCCATTGTCCCTTCCAGTTTCCCAAATCAAATCATATACTATTGGTCTGTAAATTTAAGATCAATTGCTTCTTTGATACACAAGGCTAAACTTTACAATTTTGGAGAAGGCATAGAATGTTACAATCCTTAAGGGAAAACCAGGTAATTCTCCTTTTCTACCCCTTTGGCAATGTAAACCCACGTTATTGGGAGGTGATTTAATTTTGTATATTTATAATACTATAAGTATAATTATATAAAATATCTTTATTATAAATAAATAGTCTAGTGTATAAGATTCTAATAATATGAATAACAAGTGGTAATTCTAAAAAATTTTTTTAGCCTAATGGAGTTTACAAACTCTCGTAAATTTTTATAAAATCTTGAATTCTCAGCACATTTCTTCATTCAACAAATATATTACTTACGGCCTGTTAGTCACCTGACATGCTGAGGGTACTAGGAAGGTCTTAGGAGAAAATAATTCAGTTGGCACCTTTCTGTTGTCTGATACATTATACACCAAATTGATTATTCTTGCACTGAAATTATTGTTTATGATGAATGCCTTGCATTGGCGTTTAGAATCATTTGTAAGTACGCTAAAATATTCTTCTGTGCCCCAAGAACTCTGATCCTCTGAACTTCTGGATCAAACATTCCTTATCCATTATGTCAGGGACACACATTTTGGGGACATGCAGGCTGCATAGCAATGGATTAGGGATGGCACTCTGTAAGGAGCGGGCGAGCCTGTGGCTGCTCCTGTGAGCTCAGAGCTTAACCCAGCTCTGAACCTTGGCTGAAGTGAGGTGACTGCACAGCCTGCACCAGCTACTCTACACAGTTGGGCACGCACAGTTTGAGGGCCTGCACCCCATTTATCAGGTTGCACAGTGGGGTTTTGGCTACGTGGTCAATGAGGTAGAAAAGGTCTCTTGGAAACTGTGGTACTTATCAGCTCTTTCAGTCACCACAGTTTTTAACATATGGAAAATGCAGTGATTGAGATTCACCAATCAGGACCTTTCTTAGAGTGATTATAAATAAAAGATGATTTTCAGTTCGTTATTTTAGCGCTGTTAGAAACTTCCTTAAATTTTCTCTTGTAATGCAAATTCAAACCATGCCATTGAAGAAGATCACCCGATTGTAGTATAGAGAGAGATGATGCATAATTGCAATAAAAGTTCTCACCCTTTTACAAGGCTGTCGATTCCATTTGTGAAGGGAGAATGTCCTCACAAGGTGTCACTCCGCTTTGTCCAACATTTGCTACTAATGACAAGGTAGAAGGGTGAACGTGGTGTAGACGGTGTCATTGGTGTAGACTCTGCATGTTTGGGCCTCAGGCTATAGGTTGCCAACACCTGCTCACTATCATCCGTTATACTGCAGCACGGGAATTCTGAAATTCAAAAGAATTCAACCTAGTTGATGTTGGACTACACTGAACCCAGCATAAGTAGGAGTCTACCCTAGGCAAGAGGCGATATCATTTTTGTGACAAGAAAATTCTTATTGAAGTTGTAAGACTATTTCCTTCTTTTGAGACTTTTAAATTTCTCAATCATCTTACAGTTTAAAACTTAGAAATTGCCATTGTAACTGTTTCTATTTTAAATTTCTGAATGGTTCTAGAATTAGTAGCCATGATCATATTTAATAGAGAGAGATTGTATTACATATATCTGTGAGTGCATGGTGTTAACAACCTTCATAGGAACTTTTCCAGTAGACTAGATGTTTAAACTCTCTGAGTTTCAACAAATGATCATCTATCTTCAAGAGTTTCTGGAAGGGCCGAGTGAAGGACCATGCATGAAAGCAGCAAATACAGTGTCCTACACATGGAACAGGTCCTGCCAACGCTGGGCTTGTGTGCTTTTGTTGCTTGCTTCATGAGCAACCTTGTGTGGGTTCTCCCAGCTACTTTTCCACATTCTAGCACTTAGGCCTCTGTGTTGTTTCTTTTAGCACAATCCTTTATGGTACCCTTGCTACTACATCCCCATAGCCACGTCCCTTTTTGGTTCCGGGAGACAGAGACTCTGCCCCATCCCTGGCCCATCCCTGTCCACACCCACCCACCTGCATGGGGTGTGGCCCATTCCCCGTCTCTGCAGGCCCGGTTATGTATCTTCACAAGGTGAGATGTGGGGCTGGGTCAATGGGTAACAGAATGACAGAAGAAAGAGGAAAGCACATTTGGATATAAGAAACTCTACAGAGAATTAGCTGGAGTTGGTAATTATTTGGATGTGAGAGAGTAAGGGAAGGAAAAAACATCACAGTAAAAGATTTCTTTTATTGCTGTGTGTTCAAGGTGAAGGTGCCACAAGCAAGCATAAAGAGATATAAAGAAAGAATTAGTTTAGGGAAATTAACTTTTTAAATAAAATGTATTAAATCTATACATAGGTACAGAGAGGAGAACATAAATGCCCACATGACTGCCACTGAATGCACAAATGTTAATATATTGTGGCATACATATTTTAGATTTTTTTTTAGAGAACTAAAGTATTACATACACAGGTGACATGCTCCCTGAGCTCCTCCCAGCTCTTATTCCCCTCCTATGTTTCTAATGAGTAACCATTTCACTTGGAACAACCTTCACATCCACATTTGTATTCTTATTTTATTTTATATTTTTATTATATATATAATATTTAATGTGTACACTATGCTGTTTTAATATACACACATAGTGAAATGATCGCTACAAGTGAATTAAGATACTTATAATCTTGGTTACTGTGTGTCCGTGTGTGTGTGTGTGTGTGTGTGTGTGTGTGTGTGTGTGTGGTAAGAGCACCTAAAATCTATTCTTTAGAGTTAGGAAATGTTCAATATACAATGCAATATTATTAACTATAGTTCTGCATAATTTTATTATTTTCCTAGTTACAAAGCCATTAACAAATAGCGCAGTTCAGTGTGATTTTAGAAAACATGCATAGATGCCTGGTTTATTTGAAGTTATGTTTCTGACAAGTTCTATAGGTCAAATCAGTGAGGGGAACTGAGATGCAGTGCTTAGCCTTTGATTCTACCACATGTGCTTTTCAGTTACCTCTGACTTTAACAATTAGGTTCTTATTAGTGTTTTTGTAAACCACTGTTGCATTAACCATTCCTTTTACATATTTTCTTATTTTGGAGATGCTTGTTTTTGAAAATACTTTGAGGCAATATACCTAGGCACAGAAATGCTTAGTCCTGAGATATACCCATTGTCAACTTTATAAAGGGCTGAAAACTAGTTCTCCAAAGTGCTAACAAAACTTGACCTGCCGTTAGCAGTGGATGAGAGTTCACGGTTCTCCACATCCAACCACCATTTGGTATGCAACACTTAATACTTGCTTCTGCTTCACCTTCTACCATGAGTAAAAGCTTCCTGAAGCCTCCCCAGAAGCCAGACAGATGCTGGTGCCATGCTTGACAGCCTGAAGAACCAGGATCCAATTACACTTCTTTTCTTATAAATTACCCAGTCTCAGGTGTTCCTTTATAGCAACACAAGAGTGGCCTAGCAAACCATATGTATTCTATAACATCATGTTGTATACCTTAAATATACCTAGTAACGTTTATTGAAACATTCAATACCAAGTCTTGTAATATTTTCTAAGCTTTCTTTAAAAAGTTTTATAGTTTTGTATTTTGCGCTTGTGCCTGTGATCCATTTTGCATTAATTTCTGTGTAAGATGTAAGATCTGTGTCTACATTTATTTTTTTTAATCATCATTATGATTATTTGCATAAGGACATTCAACATTTACAGCATCATTTGTTGAGAAAAGTATCCTTTTTCTGTTGAGTTTCCTTCAGGTCTTTTAAGAATCAGTTGACTATTTTTGTGTGGGCTTTCTATTCTCTTCTATTGATCTATCTGTCTATGATTTCAGCAATAGCACGTTGTCTTGATTATTGTAGCTTCATAGTAAATATTGAAATCACGTAGTGTGTCTTCCATCTTTGTTCTTCTTCAGTAATGTTTTGGCTATTTTAGGTTCTTTCTCATTCCGTATACATTTTAGAATCAGTTTTGCAATATCTGCAAAATATTTTGCTGGGAATTTTCTCGGAATTAAGTTGAATCTTTAGATCCAATTGGGAATAATTGATATGTTAGCAATATTGAGTCTTCCAATTTATGATCATAGACTGTCACTCCATTTCTTTAGATTTTTGATTTCTTTCATTAGAATTCTACAGTTTTCCATAAAAATCCTACACGTATTTTGTTAGCTTTATACTAATAAGTGCTTCATTTTTGGTGCTGTTGCAAATGGCTTTTCTAAATTTTAAATTCTAATTGTTCATTAAGTAAATATTTTAGAGTTTACTTGTTATTAAATTCACTTAGATATTATCTTTTCTTTTTTTGTTATTAATGAGGTGATCTCTTTTGTTATAAATTCTAATACACACATATATCTTCTAATCCATTATGTATATGTAGAAATAGATATTTTGTGTATAATATATATATGAGTTATTTCTCTATATCAATTTTACAATCTGCTACCTTATTAAATTATCTTATTTTTGTGTTAATGCTCACATCATAAATTCCAGTTAGCTCATTTCCTCCTTTCTAGTTGTTTGTTTCTGATTTTATTCCTAACACCTTGCTCCTAACTTTAGTGGAAACCTCGAGTTTTTCTTCCTTAAGAGAGATGATGCATTTGGGCTGAGGCATACAAGAAATATCACAAATTTCTATTTGTTTGTTTTTAACATTAACGAGTGATGAATTATGTCAAATGTCATATGTATGTGTGTATATATATATGAAAATCATGCTTTTTTTCTTACCTTTAATGTTTCGTTAATGTGTGTATTAGTCCATTCTCATGCTGCTATGAAGAAATACCTGAGACTGGATAATTTTTTTAAAAAAGTTTAATTGACTCACAGTTCCACATGGTTGAGGAGTCCTCAGGAAACTTACAATCATGGTGGAAGGACCTCTTCACAGGGCGGCAGGAGAGAGAATGAGTGCGAGCAGGGGAAATGTTAGACCTTATAAAACCATCATATCTCATGAGAACTCACCCACTATCACGAGAACAACATGGGAAAAACGGACCCCATGATTCAATTACCTCCCTCCAGTCCCTCCCACGACATGTGAGGATCATAATTAAAGATGAAATTCAGGTGGGGATACAGCCAAACCATGTCAATGTACTTTCTAATACTGAACCACTCTTGAATTTTTAGAGTAAACCTCATTGCCCGTGATGTACTTCTTTTCAGATAAATTATTTTGTACTTAATTCTTTTTCTTATAATTTTATGTGAGAATTGACTGGGATTCTGTGTGTTTGCTGATTTTTAAGTGAAATGTTTTTCCTTTACTTTTTGGAGGGATAATTGAACCAGGACAGCTTTCTAGTCTCACAGCTTGAGAGTTCTCCCTGTCCCTTAAAAAAGAAATTATGTGGGCTTCAGGGTGTGATAAAAGAGACGAACTCGCAATTTCTGAGGTTGTTTTCTCTGTTCTTCTTGTTCCTTTTATCTGGATCTTCCTGATGTGCAGACTTTTGTTCTGGAAGGTGTCTGGTTTTCAGTTTTGAGGTTCACACGACCCTGGACCCAAGGCAATTTCAGCACCATTAGAACTCCTCATGGTTTTCTTATCCTCATTCATTTAGCATTTTGTATCTATGCAAGTGAATGAATGTCATGGAATGTTTCCACCACAAATACATGAAAAATGTCTGAGGTGATGGATATCCTAGTTACTCCGACTTGATCACTGCACATTGTATGCATGTATCAAACTATCAGATGTATCCCATACATATGTATGATTATTATGTATCAATAAAAATAAAAACTGAGCCGGGGTGGTGGCTCATGCCTGTAATCCTGGCACTTTAGGAGGCCGAGGTGGGCAGATCACAAGGTCAGGAGTTTGAGACCAGCCTGGCCAACGTGGTCTTTTAGTAGAGATGGCCAATCCCGTCTCTACTAAAAATACAAAAGTTAGCCGGGTGTGGTGGTGGGCTCCTGTAATCCCAGCTACTTGGGAGGCTGAGGCAGGAGAATTGCTTGAAACAGGAAGGTGGAGGTTGTAGTGAGCTGAGATCAAGCCACTGCACTCCAGCCTGGGCGAAAGAGTAAAACTCTGTCTCAATAAATAAATAAATAAATAAATAAATAAATAAATTTAAAAATGAAATAAAAAAAAAAACTAAAAAACCCACATGAATATGTACAAAACACTGAGAGAATAAATGTTGACCTCACAGAAGGGGCTGGCTTGAAGGTAAACGTAGACTCTTGCAGTACATTGTGTGGATGTGAAGACCGACAGCAGCAAGACATTCTGTAGGGCAGTGTTTCAAACTGCAGCCAGTGAAAATACACTCAATTTCCCACAGGTTCCTGATGAGACTGAGAGAAACCTGGTGAAGTGTCAGTAAGAGAACACAAATGTCTGCCTCTGCCTCTGCTTCGTGTCAGGGTTCATGAAATCTGCACCATGTGGAACCCGGGTAAGCCGTGGTGACCTCTTCTTTGCTCTTGTCTTACCTTATTAAAGTTAACGCAGAGTGAAATGATTTTCTGTAAGAGGAAGAAATCTGAGTCACAAATAAAACACTTCGCATACCAAAAATTCAACAATTTGTTTTCAAAATGTCTTCAGATGCAGTGGTATCTGACATCTTCCTCTGAAGCAAGACAATATACCAGGTTTTTGTCTGAATATTTATTCTTCATAGTTGTATTTCAGTGAGTCCTAAATCTCCTTTGTTTTACTCAGTTTCTTGAGTTTTTACTTAGAAGACGTTAATCGGCGCTTCTGGAAGTCTGCATAAATAAAATGTTTATCAGAGCCAAGCATTAATACAAGTAATTTTTTTGAAAAAAATTATTAATATTAAATTATAACACTGTTACCAAAGTTTTCAAAATACACACGCTTAATCAGAAAATACAAAAGATTATCTGTCCAAAGAACGTGTATTAACCACTAAATTCAGCCCATATATATATTTATTATATGAATAATATAATGAGGGCATTTATAAATGAATGCCCTGATTATAAATTAATGTCCTGATTATATTATTCATTTTTATTTTTTATAAACTAATGCCCTGATAATATGTTGTAAACCTAAGGGAACTGGGACAGGAACAAGGATTAACAGAGTCTATCTATATATTTAAAGGGATAATGTATTTAGAAACATCCCTGTTAACCATCTGAGTAATTACGTGGGCAGGGTACTTGAGATATGCTGAATTTTTATGGCAGAATCTTCAGCGTATGGATTCCTTGTGTGTAATTTGGAAGTTTTTTTTTACATTACTGTATGATAATATAGATGTAGTAATATAGTAATATAGATTAATATGTAGTAATAGAGATGCCTTGTAAACTTCAAAGGTGTGGTAAACATTTAATCTATCATCAAGACAAGGACAGATTTAAGAGTGAAATGAAAGGTGATTTATAATTACCCCCACTGAGGGAGTCTAGAACTGCTCAGGCCAGGCTAGGATGTGTGGTCAGCCCACTCAGGGGCCGTGACTTCCAAGTGAACCCATAACTACTTGCATACACAAATGACATACTTGTAACTCAGGAGTCTTAGGAAACATGGAGGCTTTGGCCTCTTAGGACTCTCATCTTTTAACAATCAAATTATTCAAGGGATCCAGTTTATTGGGAGACTGAGGCAGGCAGATTGCTTGAGCGCAGGAGTTTGAGACCAGCCTGTGCAACATGGCAAAACCTCATCTCTACAAAAAAATACAAAACATTAGTTGGGCGTGGTGGTGCGCACCTGTGGTCCCAGCTCCTTGGGAGGCTGAAGTGGGAGGATTGCTTGAACTCAGGAGGTTAAGGCTGCAGTGAGCCATGATCATGCCACTGCACTCTAGCCTGGGTGACAAACTGAGACCCTGTCATAAAAAAAGTTACTTAAAAATAACTTAAGCATCATCCACTTAAATGTGGATGATTTATACAAACGGCAACACATGACAAGAGAGCAATAATGAGCTCTGGGATTATTGAGAGTTTCTGGTCCTCAGATCAATGGGAAGTAATAAAGGTACAAACACACTTGGTGGAGGAGACCTTCCAACAAGGTATTGTGGATTCTAAGAAAAAAGTCATGAGATATTTATCCTTCGAAAGTAAGTCTAATTGAATGAGAGACTTACCATAAGTAGTGAGCTCATTGTTTCAGTTAAGTTGTTGTTTTGTTTGCTTTTTTGTTTTGTTTTTTTGGATTTCAAAGAGACCAAAAAATGAACTAAAAGATGATTTAACCCCCAAAAGAAATGTAATGGAGCATATTATTGGATAAAGAAGATGTACATATACATCATGGGATACTATGCAGCCATGAAAAAGAATGAACCCATGTCCTTTGTAGCAATGCGGATGGAAGTGGAAGTGTTATTCTAAGCAAATTAACACAGGACAGAAAACCAAATATGCATATTTTCACTTATAAGTCGGAACTGAACACTGGGTTTGGTCATGGACACAAAGATGGCAACAATAGACACTGGGGATGAAAAGAAGGGGAAGGAGAAAGTGTGGGGCAAGAGCTGAAAAACTGACGATTGGCCACTATGCTCACTACCTTGGTAATGAGATCATTTCCACACCACATCTCAGCATCACACAATATACCCATTTAAACAAATCTGTACTCTTTTTATGGCTGCATAGTATTCCATGTTGTATATGTGCCACATTTTCTTAATCCAGTCTGTCATTGATGGACATTTGGGTTGGTTCCAAGTCTTTGCTATTGTGAATAGTGCCTCAATAAACATACATGTGAGTGTGTCTTTATAGTAGCATGATTTATAATCCTTTGGGTATATACCCAGTAATGGGATCGCTGGGTCAAATGGTATTTCTAGTTATAGATCCTAGAGGAATCGCCACACTGTCTTCTGGTGTGAGTTCATGTCCTTTGCAGGGACATGGATGAAGCTGGAAACCATCATTCTCAGCAAACTATCACAAGGACAGAGAGCCAAACACTGCATGTTCTCACTCATAGGTGGGAATTGAACAATGGGAACACATGGACACAGGGCAGGGAACATCACACACCAGGAACTGAGGTGGGGTGGGAGGCGGGGGAGGGATAGCATTAGGAGAAATACCTAATGTAAATGATGAGTTGATGGGTGCAGCAAACAAACAAATATGGCACATGTATACCTGTGTAACAAACCTGCACATTGTGCACATAGATTAATATGTAGCAATAGAGATGCCTTGTAAACTTCAAAAGTGTGGTAAACATTTAATCTATCATCAAGACAAGGACAGATTTGAGAGTGAAATGAAAGATGATTTATAATTACCTCCACTGAGGGAGTCTAGAACTGTACTCTAGAACTTAAAGTATAATAAAAATAAATTTTAAAAATCATATAAACTATTAAACATATACTTAATTTCCAAACAAACAAAGAAGAAAACCTGCCCTCATACCACCGAACCTAAAATAAAAACTGAAAAAAATTCTGTCAGGGTTTATCAAAAGAAGCTTATACGAAAGCCCACATATAAACATATATGAAAGTCTCTTATATGGAAGTTTCTTATATGAAAGCCTATATATAAAAATATATGAGGCCGGGAGTGGTGGCTCATGCCTGTAATCCCAGCACTTTGGGAGGCTGAGCCAGGCGGATCACCTGAGGTCAGGAGTTTGAGACCAGCCTGTCCAACATGGTGAAACCCCATCTCTGCTAAAAATATAAAAATTAGCTGGACATGGTGGCGGGTGCCTGTAATCCCAGCTACTTGGGAGGCTGAGGCAGGAGAATCACTTGAACCCGGGAGGTGGAGGTTGCAGTGACCCGAGATTGCACCATTACACTCCAGCCTGGGCAACAGAGAGAGACTCCATCTCAAAAATAAATAAATAAATAATAAAAGCATCTGTCTGCCTATCTATCCATCTGTCCGTCTGTCTGTCTCTCCTCATCCTGCTGACCCATTACTATTGAGAGCAGTGCCTCTCTCACGGAAGTGATGATGAATTTGTCCTGGTCCAGTTCAGCCATTCACTGTTTCCTGGACTTCTCTGAAGCATTTAACACTGTCTGATTGAAATTCTCTTTCCTTAGCTACTGTGATTCCACATGGTTTGAATATTATCTTTCTAATTTCCTTTTCTGACATTTACTCTTTGTCTTCTGGTTGGTTCCATTTCCTCTACTATAATCTAAATGTGCCACAGAACTCAGTTGGTTAAACTTCTTTGCAGATCTCCTTTTCTTGGTGATTATATCAGCTCTTATAGTTCCAATAATCTATACCCGAATCCTGAATCAATACTTCCATTCAGATTCTCGTGCTGTTCTCTCACTACCTATTAAATACTCCCACTTGGACATACCATACTTGCCTAATTCTTGAAATCCAAATTGATTTTTTCTCCTTTACACCTCTTGTTTGCCAAGAACACCCTATCTCCAAGCCTCAAAATGTGGGAAACACCTAAGATCCTTCCTTCTTTCCCAACAGCCATCACATCATCCTGGATTTACTTAGAAAACGTCTTTTGCATTCATTGCCACGTATCTTCCAAATGCACCATCCTAGTTCAATTCATCATTCCTTGAGACTGAGGTTATTAAACCTATTATTTCTGCCCATCGTGTTTTTATTCCACTCATCAAATTTATCCATTGTAATCCCATTCACTTTCTCAGAATCTGCTTTACGTGAGTTTCCTCTCTGCTCCCCACAGCGTTGATGAACGTTCCTCATGGAACAACTTTCAGACTCCTTATCCTGATGGTCTTGTCACAGCTGTTCTAAACCCTACCTTTTGCTTTTGCTTTCAGTACTCTCCACCTGACCCAGCCCTCTGCCCAGCTTTCCAAGCCACATGGCCATGAAGCATTGTGCTGCCTGCGCCTGCTTGGTTTACTGTGCCTTCCTTTAACCTCTTGCTTCTGCAAACCCATCCTCCTCTCCTCTCTGACAGGGGCCATCACCATCTTCATAAAGAGAGCCAGTGACGAGTTCTGCCCTGGGACCTAGGAATGACCCAAGAAGCCAGGATTACCCAGAACCCCAGATCTGCTGACACCTCCATGTCCTCCACCAAGGCTGGAGAGAAGCAGAACTCTAACCTGAGACAGGTGAGTAGCCTGGGGCCACATCGCCATACTGTCCTCAAGGAAAACCTTTCACAGTTAAGTACACCTTTACTGAAGTCTCAAGTCTCTTAACCAATCCCAAGTGTGATTTATGAAAAGTCATGATATTGGATGAAACTTCCTGAAACCAAGTCTCAACCTTTCCTTTTTAAGGTTCAAGCCAAGTCCTAACATTTAAGAAAGTATTAATTCTATTAATCATCTTTGTAGTCATCCCTTTATTCTCTGATCAGTATTTGTTGCAGCAGTTTCTCAGCACAGGTGATTTTCCTTTAATAGAGAAACCACCCATAATTTCAAATTTATTTCATCAGGAAGTGTTCCTCGGGTGCATAATAGAGAAAGGGAAGTATGACCACCCTGCAAAGAAGGAACCACAGAGAAACGTCCTCGAGTGCTTACAGCAGCAAGGTGAGGAGAGAATTCGGTCACTAAGAAACAACTGACTTCAAAAGGTAAATGCAGAAGCTTTCTCTTTGAGAATAGAAACAAGGTGAGCTATTCTCAACAATTCCATTCAACCTTTTATGGGAAATCAGGCCAGTGTAATATGGAAAAAAGAAAAAAAAAATCAGCAAGGGAAAAACACTCATCATTTTCATATAAGATTATATACTTAGAAAAATAAAATCTTTATATAAAATATTATAAATAATATGTGAGTTTTGCAAGGTTGCTGGATACAAATTAGTATGTGGCATTACTGAGAACAATGATTTAAAAGTAAGCATTTTAAAATATGCCTCATTTACAATAGCACCAAAAATGTGAAATGCTACAGAAATGCATACACACATGCACCAGGAGACATGCAAAACCCACCCACAGCAGCACTGTTCGAAATAACCCCAGGGTGAAACCAGCCCATGGGCCATCAAGAGTGAGATGGATGAGTCTGAAAAATATAGTGAGACCTTGTCTCTACAAAAAACGTTTTAAAAAATTAGCTGGCCGGGCACAGTGGCTCATGCCTGTAATCCCAGCACTTTGGGAGGCTGAGGCGGGCGGATCACGAGGGCAGGTGATTGAGACCATCCTGGGTAACACAGTGAAACCCAGTCTCTACGAAAAATACAAAAAATTAGCCGGGCGTAGTGGCGGGTGCCTGTAGTCCCAGATACTCAGGAGGCTGAGGCAGGAGAATGGTGTGAACTTGGGAGGCGGAGCTTGCAGTGAGCAGAGATCGCGCCACTGCACTCCAGCCTGGGCTGCAGAGCAAGACTGTCTCAAAATAAAATAAAATAATAAAAATAAATTTAAAAAAAATTAGCTGAGCATAGTGGCATGCACCTGTAGTCCCAGGAGGCTGAGGTGGCAGGATCACTTGAGCCTGGGAAGTGGAGGTTGCAGTGAGCCAAGATCATGCCACTGCACTCCAGCCCTGGTAACAAAGCAAGGCCCTGTCTAAAAACAAACAAACCGTAAAACAAAAAAGTAGAGTAATGATTCATTTAGAGAAAACGATACAGTAATATAAATGAAAGAATTGCAGCTCTGTAAAACAATACTAATGAATCGCAAAACGTGTTGATGCGTGAAAGAATTGACACCAAATGATTATACACCGTCTGCGGTGGCTTTTCTATGTTCACAAAGAGACCTTCCCACAGGCACATACGTGGCACGACTTCCAAGTGAGAAACTTGGGAGAGAAGACAGGAGGAGACGTGGAATCTTTCGGGGCTAGAAATGTCCATTTCTTGAGGTGTGTAGCGTTTGTGCGCGTTTGGACCTCGGACTGCACGTGTGCCTCGCTCCGGGGCTGGTCTTCAACGGGCAGGACCTGGAGACCGGGTGCACCGAGGCACAGCTGGAAGGTCCTACCCAGAGGCTGCAGGGCAGAGCAGAGGCGCTCGTTCCTTGTGGGAACTGAGCTCCACGGGTCTGCCCGAGTCCTGCAACCTGAGAGTGTGTGGCCGGGGAGCTGAGCACGGGGGTCCCTGGCGCGTCCACCGAAGCTGTGCAGTGGTGCAGGGGACACGGTGCTGGGAAGAGCTGCCGTGCCAGGTCCCATCCCCAGATGCTGTCCGTGCTGAGAGAGCCAGGTTCTTGCGAGCAGGGCCCGGGCAGCCCCTGCAGGGGTTCCGCTCTGCAGAGTGGGCTCTTAGGCGCTCCTTGAATTCTCCGCAGTGAGTGACCCAGAGGGAAGGAGAGCGAGTGGGGAGCCCCACAAGGCTCGGAGCTGAGTGGGGGCCTCAAGGACCCTTCCAGAATGCGAATGAATATTTACTGGAAAGAGACCATTAACCCAACCCAACCAGAACGCTTTGAAGAGACAAGATGCATTTTCTTTTCCATAGTGGGAAGAAGGGCTCGCCGAGGCAGATGAGCTAGCACAAAAAAGAGGGCGTCTTCCTTTCCAACACATTTGACTGAAGACAGTGTCAGGCTTGCCAGGTCCGTATCACATACATTCATAGGTTCCTTAACCTTTACGTCAGAAGCCAATCCACTTTCCTTCTTCATTCATGCCTTTTATTATTGTGAGATCAAGACTCCCAAAGGAAATTTACTCCTGTGTTTAAAATTGAAGTCTAGCTCGCGCTTCTGAAATGACAAGTGAATAATTCATGCTTGAGAGGGAAGCGCTGGCCGCACTTTGGAGGCGCCGACCCGGGGAGCCTGGTGCCAAGCCAAGCTCTGCTCGGGCCCAGGAGGACGCGGGGACATCGCACTGTCCCCCACTCCTGGCCTGGGCTCCTTTCATCTTGGTCCTAATGATGGAATTAAGGAGGGATGAAAATCTTTGTGAAGAATCTCTGTTAGATGTCTATATGGTTCAGAGAAGCTTCTCAAGTAAACGCCCGGCTGCATAGACTTGGAATTTGCAGAACATTAACATTTAATAACAGGCAGTGTTTACTCCCTCCCCATTCTCCTCTCCTATACACACAGTAGCTCAGACACACACTCACAAACACACACTCACACATGCACACATAACTATACAATCACAACCCTATACTCAAGCTCACAACTACAATCACACATACACACAGCCATGTGCTCACACATGCACATACGACTACACAGTTACACACAACCCTATACTCACACAACTACACATTCACATATGCACAGCCACAGGCACACACATACATATATGACTACATAATCACACACGCAACCCTATCCTCACAAACATACACAACCATATGCTCACACATGTACATACAACTACACAGTCACACACATAACCCTGTACTCATGCATACAACTACACACACATGCAAAACCACATGCTCACACATACACATACTACACAGTCACACAAAACTACACACACACAACCACATGCTCACACATGCATGCATAAGTGCACAATCACAGACACAACCATATACTCAAACTCACAACTGCAATCACACACATTCATACACGGTCACATGCTGTCACATGCACATTCAGCTACATAATCACACACACAACCCTATACTCACAACCACATGCTCACACATGCACCCATAACTACACACACGCACAACCATATACTCAAACTCACAACTGCAATCACACACATTCATACACGGTCACATGCTCTCACATGTACATATGACTACATAATTACACACAGCCATATACTCACACACTCAAATACACAATTACACACAACACAATCACATACACACAATAACATTCTCACACATGCATATAGGACTACCCAATCACACATACAACTCTACACTTACACAATTACACAATCATACACACTCACACATGACCATATACTCACACATGCACATACAACTATGCAGTCATACACACAATCATATATTCAAACTCACAACTGCACAAACATACAAACAACTACGTGCTCACATATGCACATACAACTACACAATTACACAACCGTATACTCACACTACACAATCACACACAACCATGTTTCACACACAACCACACTATCACACCCACTCACACACATAAAGCATTTAAACCTAGACTGCATTCATTTTCAAAATAATCCCTATCTCAATGCTTTATGTATTAATATTAACACAAAAAACTGTCGACACAATGTTTTTCTGAACTAGTATCATTCATATAGAAATAATTAAATGATCTAGCTTAGTGAATTTAAAAGGCAGTCATTTAATTTACATAAAATTTGTAAAGTTTCGACTGAAATTTTTATTGTCTGTTTCTGTTGACATTGTTAGGCTCAATAAAAATAGTTTCATAGTGTTTTTAAGCAATTGCATCGCTCCTCGATATCACGTGATTTGAGTTATAACACAGTCGTAACTAAATCATATATTGGGAAATATCTCATAGCTTAAAAGCCAGGCAGCCTGCAGTGGCTTTGCCTTTCTGTAACCTTCTCCTTGCATTGTGTGGTACATCCCACGGGGAGATTCTAGGCTAAGATGACACCAATGTAAAAGTAAAATCACCTGAAGAGAGCAATTATAATGTCGTTTATGAAGTTTCTCAGTGAAGTTATTTGGAAAAAAATGACTGTTTTGTGTTCTGAATACACAGAAGTTGCATAAATATTTGCTATGTCCATGGTGTTTACTTAAAACAATGCACATTTTGGTTACCGTTGCTAGTCTTAGGGTGATCTGTAATATAGGAAGTTTCTGTATTAAAAATGAGGCCCTCTTTGTACAACACATTTTTAATGTTTTGCATTACATTTGTTTAATTAGCATAAGTCCATGAAAGAAAACCTTAATAAGATTGATAATTCTGGTGGTGGGCTTTGGCTACTGAAATGAGATGCCTTTTCTAGGGATTTGCATAGACTCTGAGTGGGGCTCCCAGGGGTGAGTGCTGACTGCTAGGGGCTCCCTCCCCAGCTCACCTACCACCGGCTTTACACACAGACCCACTTCTGGGCTAGCTGCTGCTACAGACAGTCAGCTCACTCATTCCAAGATTAGCGTGAATATTAACATGCCTTTCTCCACCAAAAACTTAGTGACTCTGACAACTCATCCCACAGAAACAAATAACCTCTTGATGACTATCTCTCTCTCTGATTTATTTACAATAGCTTCTTTTAATCTTGTCATTTATTACCCGCACTAACTCGGGGTTGCTAGAATCCGTCCATCCTTCCTTTTACACCTGCCTGATCGAACCATCTCTGAAACAGGAGGTCCAGTTGTTCTAACAACTTGTGAGTTCCTGCACCTTCTGCTGGGTGGTTACTTGTGCGTAGCCTTCTCTCACAAATATCAGACACAGATTTTCCACTAATTTATGTGATTATTTGCAAAGTAAGGTGTATATTCCTCCTGAAATCATTTCTTCAAGAGGGCGGAATTTCCATTTGTTGGTTAACAAAACAGGAGCAGTTGGCCTGTATGGGGACGGAGGGGATTATCCTTGTCCCAACTCTGCATCCAAAGATAACTGCCCTGTCACTCACACCACAATACTTCCCTCCTCCACCCTCCAACAATTGGTGACAACAATCGCAGTAAAAAGCTCTATTTGCTGAAAAAGTTAACTGACACCCGGATTTAAAAAATATATGGTGGATTTGCAGTTTTCTCTCACACTTAATTATCCTCTGATTCTGTATCCAGCTGAACTCCATCCTGAGTTAGCACACATTTGATAGAAATATAGAGAAAGTCGAAGCACAGAGAAGGTAAATGAATTGTCAGAAGCCCTGCAGCAATGAAGTTCTGCAGCTAGGAATGAAATCCAACATTTCCTAGCATCTCAGAGCACTTCTGGAAGCGATTCTGGAAGCGATTGGTTTATCCCGTTAGTTGTGAAACACTGTCCTCAAAATCCAGTTCCCACTGCCACTGAGAAGAGGTTGGAGCCAACAGCATGGTTAGCTGCTCTTGGTCTCCATGGTGACAGGTGTCACCCCTTCTTCTGGGCAGCCTGCACGTTGATGCCATCCATGTCATTTAAAGGAAGAGGCTGGTTGTGAGGAACAGACGCCCATGACCACCAAGCCATTCATTCTATTCCAGCCTGAGCAAGTGATTGCTTCTTCCCACTTTGTTGTGTGAGAAAAGTGAGTCAAGATTCTGACACAGAAACTCTAAATTTAAGACAGTCATCTTTAGTGACTGCCCTGACAGTGAACATAGTGTCATATCACTGTAATCTTTTATTCTAAAAAGTGGCCAAATGACGACATGAGTAAGAGAAACTGATTAGCCAGAAGGGAAGGCTTTCTTCCTCTTTGGGAAGAGGTTAAGCACAGTGGTATTTGGCGAAGCGATGAGAACCTCCTACGTTCTTTTCAGGGAACTTTTCTTCTGAAAGGACTTCAGGTGTTGTTCGTCAGTTTGAGTCATAGCAACTCATAGCACATGCTTTTCAATCAGTCAATAGTCTTGTATTTGGAACTTGTTCTGTGCAAGAACAAAATTTGGAACTTGTTCTGTGCAAGACCAATTTTCAAATATTGTAGAATAAAGAAAAATTTGACTTATGGCTTCTGTTCTCAAAAAGCTTATAGCTGACCATTTTAGAGTCAGCGTCAGGAGAGAAGGGCACTGCTGGAAGCAGAGTTGTAGTCAAGAAAGGAGAGTTCTTGGACCACCAGGCTGAGCCATGGGGCTGGGGGTGGTGAGAGGAACTAGTCAACACCTGAAGTGACCAAGCACTCAGAGACTTTCATCCACTGGGTTGCCTTCTCACTTAACAGATACTTGCTCATCACCTACTGGGCTTCTAGCACTGTGTGGTCTATGCCTTGAGGATCACTTTACAATTCGTAAGATTTATAAACAATTTTCTTTTAAAATACATTTAATGTATTGAGACATTGTATGAGCAAAATCATAAAGAAGGGGCCAATTCAGAAAACAAAAGAACTCTGGATTTTAATATAGTCAATGAGTTAATAAAATAGTTAATGGGTATGAGTAAGGAAATGAGTAAGAGTTGACTAGACAGAGAGACTGGCTGGGGGTATATCAGGTACAGAAAAAGCTTCAGTGGTTCCATGTGAATTTTAGAATTGATTTTTTTCTATTTATGTAAAAAATGTTACTGGGGTTGTGATGGGGACTGCGCTGAATCTGTGAGTCACTTTGGGTAGCATGGATGTTTTAACAATGTTGTTAACTCTTCCAATCCATGAACATCACATCTTTCTGAAAACTGGAGCCATCACACTTCTTCATTTCAAAATATATTACAAACCAACAGTAATTGAAAAAGGTCTGGCAATGGCATAAATACACATATACATAAATGAAACAGAAGAGAGAGCCTAGAAATAAATTCAAACCACATGGTTAACTGATACTGGACAACTTCCCAAGAGCACACATTGGGGAAAGAACTGTCTCTTCAACAATGGTGTTAGAAAAGCTGGATGTCCACATGCAAAAAAATAAAATTGAAGCCTTATCTTATACCGTACACAAAAATCAACTCAAGCTGGGTCAGAAATCTTAAATGTAAGACCTGAAACCATCGAGCTCCTGAAAGAAAACGTAGGGGAAAACCTTTTTGATGTTGGTCTTGCCAATGATTTCTTCACCAGAACATCAAAAGCCCAGGCAATAAAAGCAGGAAGAGAGAAGTCGTACTACATCAAGCTAAAGCTCTGCACAGCAAAGAAAGCAATCAACAGAACCCATAGGTCAACTTTTCACCTTGTTGATTGGCAGCCTGTGGATTGGGGAAAACTATTTGCAAATCATCGTCAGCCTCAGCTGATGAAAGGCTTGCGTCCAAACTATGTACAAAAAAAGCTCCTACAACTCAGTAGTAAAACACTAATAGTCTAATAATATGATTTTAAAAATGAATTAAAGTCTTGAGTAACCATTTTTTTTTTCAAGGAAGACATACAGTCGACCAACAGGGTCTGTGAGAAAATGCTCGACATCACTAATTATCAGGGAAATGCAAGTCAAAACCGTAATGAGATATTATGTCATACCTGTGAGAATAGCTATTATTTAAAAAAGAGAAGTGTTGATGCTATTGCAGAGAAATTAGAAACCTTGTACGTTGTTGATAGGATTGTAAATTAGTGCAGCCATTGTGGAGAGCAGTATGGAGGTTCATGAAAAAATCAAAATAGATTGATTTAACATGATTCAGCAATTCCATTTTTCAATATAAAATCCAAGAGAAGTGAAATGTATATGTCAAAAAGATATCTTCACTCCCATGTTCATTGCAGTATTATTCTCAATAGCCAAGATATGGAAACAACCCAAACAGCTATCATTAGAGGAATGGATAAGGAAAATGTGGTATATTCCTAGAGTGGGATATTACTTGTCCTTAACCAAGAAGGAGATCCTGCCACGTGCAACAACAGGGATGCACCTTGAGGACATTATGTTAACAGAAAGAAGCCAGCCACAGAAAGATGAATACTGCATGATTTCACTTACATGAGGTCTCTAAAATAGTCAAACATATGGAAGCAGAAAGTAAAATTGTGATTACTAGGGCGAGGGGGGAGGGGTTGCTGTTCAGTGGGTAGAGTTTCAGTTGTGCAGGGTGGATTGCTCTAGACATCGGCAGTACAGCACCGTGCCTACAGTTAACAATACTGCACTGATGTACCCTTGAAAATGCTGCATTGCACACTTGAAAATGTAAATACTGCATCGTGCACTTGAAATGTAAATCTCATTTTACATGAGATCTACCCTCTTATATTTTCTGGTGCTATTCTTGGCCTTGTCTTTGTCTTCCCTTACCAAAAAAATAAAAAATACACAGAGACACAAATAAACTTTTGGATGGAATGGGTATGTTCATCACCTCGATATGGTGATGGTTTCATGGGTGTAAGCTATGCCCAAATCCATCAAATCATATGCATTAAAGATGTGCAGGGTTTTTGTGTACCAATTATACCACAATAAAGCTGTGAAATAAAACAAACAAAAGACTTTATTAAGTTAATGCAGAGAGACATTACCACCGTATTTCAAGAGAGAGCCGGTAGTCCCATCTGACCCAAAAATGTCACCGAGAAGCGTAGAACGAGAGGCAGGGATGGAAAAGGAGGTTGGCCCTAGATTTGGGAAGCCATTCGACAATTATTATCAGTTCTGAAATACTTCGTGGGAAATAGGAAAGTATTGAAAAACACAAGAAAAGCAATCCCAGTGCACAGCACTGTAGGTTGTTTCACAGTATTCTTTACATGTAAAAGCAGTACCTGGCTGGGTCTCCGCATTGCCACAGGGTTTACCAAGATGCAAATTCAGATTCAGGAGATTGCGTTAGGCCCAAGATGCCTTATTCTGTTTTCAGATCGCCGTTTTATTTTTGTGTTGTTGGCTACTGGAAATATAGTTAGTGATGTGGAATTTCCAGCAATTCCCTGGATCCACACTCAGACTACCCAGCAGCAACAGGAGCCATGAAGCTGTACTGCAAATGGAATAGAATGTTTCCCAGTGTTCGGTCAACAGTGTGAGAATCGTAATTCAGGAAAGAGATCACAGCCCTTGGTAAATCCAGATTGCTGGCCGATATGGTTTGGCTATGTCCCCATTCAAATCGCAGCTTGAATTGTGTCTCCCAGAGTTCCCACCTGTTGTGGGAGGGACCCAGGGGGAAATAATTGATTCACGGGAACGAGTCTTTCCCATGCTTTTCTCATGATAGTGAATACGTCTCACGAGATCTCATGGGTTTATCAGGGCTTTCCGCTTTTGCTTCTTCTTCATTCTGTCTTGCTGCTGCCACGTAAGAAGTACCTTTCGCCTCCCGCCATGATTCTGAGGCCTCCCCAACCATGTGGAGCTGTAAGTTCAATTAAACCTCTTTTTCTTGCCAGTCTCGGGTATGTCTTTATCAGCAGCATGAAAATGGACTAATACACTGGCTTAGACAGAAGTGGTAACAAGAAATGAAACTTCATTGAAAAGCAGAATACACTAAAGGCCATAGCCCAGACAGAGCCTCCTTCTTGTGGAAACAGACATCTGTGTGTGCACGTGTGTATGTGTCTATGCGTGTGCATGTGTGCATGTGTGTGTGCACGTGTACGTATGTGTGTGCGCGCACGTGTGCATGTTTGTGAGTGTGCATGTGTGTGTGCATCTGTGAATGTGTGTGTGGATGTGAGCATGTGTCTGTGTGTGCGTGTGTGCGCGCCTATGTGTGCACGTGGGCATGTGTCTCTGCATCTGTGACTGTGTCTCTGCACTTGTGCATGTGTCTCTGCATGTGTGTGTGTCTCTGTGCATGTGTGTATGTGTCTACGTGTGCATGTGTGCATGTCTGCATGTGCATGTGTGTGCACATGAGCATGTGTGTGTGCATGTGTGCACGTGTCTGTGCACGTGTGCAAGTGTCTGTGTGTGTGCGTGTCTGCATCTGTGAATGTGTGTGCACTTGTGCATGTGTCTGCGTGTGTCTCTGTGCTTGTGTATGTGTGTCTGCATGTATGTGTACGTGTGCATGTGTGCATGTTTGTGCATGTGTGCGTGTGTGTATGCACATGTGCATGTGTGTGCGTGTGCACGTGTCTGTGAGTGTGCACGTGTGCAAGTGTCTGCACGTGTGCACATGCACATGTTTATGTGTGTGTGCATGTGTACTTGTGTGCACGTGTCTGTGTGTGTGCACGTGTGCATGCGTCCACCCTCCCCCTGCATCCAGAGCTTAAGGTCCTTAATGTCCATCCGGAGATCAGGGTCAGTCCTCATACCTGAGACAACTTGGAGGAATCTTCGCAGCTACCACAGAGACTCAGAATAGCGATGGAAACCAAGCGTCTAGCCCTTCACTGTGAGCATGAATGGACCACAGGACCCCACACAGCCCACTAAATGCTCCGCTTGCTCAGCTCTCTTTCACACATCCGCCTTGCCCACCCTTACTGGAGCTTCTGAAACACCGAGTCAGGTCTCTTCGTGGCTCTCCTGCCCTGGCTTCTTCCTGCCTAGAGAAAGTCAAGGGCATCCTGGGACAGCCACCCGGCTCTTCCCCATCGATCATAACCTGCTGTGCCAGCCTCGTCTCCTGCCCCAGTGGGTGCCCACTGGGCTCCTGGGTACAGTTTTCCTTACCTTTTTTCAGACTTTTCACCACCTTAGAGCTTTGTTCAGGATAAAACCATTCCTGGGCTCTCCTTTCCTTCTGCTCCCTGGAAAGTCCCCACATTTTTCTGACATAAACTCTTAAGAATTGAGGTTTGGTTTGCATGTCACCATGTGGTTACAGCCCTCTCCAAGTCGTCTGGGTTGAACCAGTTAAACTGTTTGCCATAGTTTGATAACTTTTTAACAAGATCCTTAATTTATTCAAGCATTCATCAAATCTTTATGAAATGCATATAGGAAAGCTTTACAGTAGCATTTTCTAGTTTGCATTATTTTCTCTCTCCATTCTAGGTGGTGTGAGCCTCTCCTGGGCAGAAACGAATTCAACTTTCTATTACTATCATTGTTATCATTAGCATTATTTTAGGGCAGGAGAATACTGTGGCTAAGAGCTTAGGCATCTGAGAGGCTGAATTGCAAGCAGACTTTGTATCATTGGATGCATTAATAAACCACTGCAAGCCCCAGTTTTCTGATCTGTAAATGAAGTTAATAAGAGGATTTACCCTCTAAATTGCCATGTGGCTTCAATAAGCCGGACTATGAATGACTTGCAGCACAATAACGTTAATAAATGTTAACCGTTGATACCGTTATCCCCGGCATCTGGTATAGTGAACCTACAGGTGCCCCGAGATGTTTACGTCGATCAGTCTCGTGGAACTGAGAATGCAATGAAACGCTCAGCCCGGCCCTGGCAGAACCCTGGATTTGAGGGCTGTGTATTGCTGTTGTGGGGCCAAAAGAGCTGGCAGCCTCCTTGATTAATACAATGTGGTGCATCTGTTCTTTTATTTTATTATTTAAAGTTGAAGGAACTTAAAATTAAGAAGAAATCAAGACCAAATGGAATATTTTGGCAAACTCGCTTATCTCAAAAGTCAGAGTTAATTAGTAGCAGGAATCAGATACTGAGGAAAAGGAGAGGCTGGGAAAGACTGACGCTGGCATTATTATTGTTAAATGTACGTGCAAATAAGGGGGATTCCAAATGAGCATCAGTCTGGCCTGGAGCAATTTCCTATTCCAGGGCTGGAGGGAAGAACTTTTTCCTCTAATGGCAGAAAATGCTTTGGGATGGGATTTGAGTCCGTTGTCGATACCGTATCTCATTCTTTAAGGCCGGAAGCCCCATGCTGTGAAATCAGGTGACAACCGATGGCATTGTTTCTCAAGCTTTTTGGTTTCTGGATCCCCTTTTACTCTTAAAAGCTATTGAGAATCTCAAAGTAAGTTTAACGTTGTGAGCTGTATCAAAATTTAGAAAGGCCCTCTAAATAAATATCACACCCAGAGGAGACGAGATTAAATAAGATATATCTTAGCTCCAAAAAAGAACAAAAATGTGCAAGTTTATCTTAAGTAAAAGGACGCTTTCTAAATGAACTCTAAGATGACCTTAGAAAAAGAGAAATATTTTTGCTTAAAATAAAAAGTTAGCATCAAATCCATTTTTTCTTTTTCCTTCTTTACTGAAGTGTTGAGGGAAATTTAGGTAGGTATTTTAATAGGCTTCAGAGAATAAGAAATAAGAATATGCATATTATCATTTTTTTCTTTTCCTTTAAGTTCTGGGATACATTTGCTGAACATGCAGGTTTGCTACATAGGTATACATGAGCCATGGTGGTTCGCTGCACCCATCAACCCCTCGTTTAGGTTTTAAGCCCTACAAGCATTAGGTATTTGTCGTAATGCTAAGAACATGCAAGTAGTATTACTGTATTGAATTTCCATACTTCAGTGGAAGAAATGCTGTAAACAGTGATGTCTAAATGTGTTCGTGCAACTGATCCTAGCAAGAGCCACTGCCCATTTGATAACCCCAGCAGGCGAACCGTGTACACTTCTAATTGTGTTAGTATGAAAGCAGATTATACATTAGAGCTTCCCCCTCAGATATAATTCCTTTTCCCTTGTAAAAGCAACGTGACTTCCTCTACTAAACTGACCATGCCGTCAAAATAAAACATATTTTGATTCACTTATCACTAAGGAAGTGAAGCCTGGTTTCTAGGTATGACTTTGTTGCCATGGAATCTGTGCTGAAAGGCTGTCTTAGTTATTAAGTTATAGCTCCATATCCAATTAACACTGCATAGGTCTGACATTAGCTGCAACAGAAGCTTTGCTTTCGGTGATGACTTCTGGTATTTACAGACGGTGTTTATGTTTGCCTCCCTCTTCTCAATTGGAGACTCCTTGTTGATAAACAATAGTTTGACCAAACCATGAAGGTATGCCCATGGGCACAAAGCATGAACCTAAATAGCTGAGTTTATAAAAATCTTACCATTTCCTGACAAATTCTTAGATTACAACCTACTTCCATGAGCTTCTTTCTAATTTTGAATTGCATATGATTGGTAAGAATATCGAAAACTCACATATTGAAATGTCTTATGATAGTTATTCCTGTCTTCACGATCCTGAACGTCTGAAAAATCTAGGATTGTGTTTTCCAAATGAATACAGTTTCAGTAGTGCCTAAGGAAAAGGCCCCATAACGGGCTGCATTTTTCCTCATTCATTGGAATCCCTGTGTCTTCAATGTGAAACCAGAGCATGCCTCTCTGGTCTGAGTGTGCAGCTGGAGGAAACTTGACCTTCAGCTTCTTTACAATCAACTCTTTGTTGCACTCTCTGTGCTGCAGCCTTGTGCCAAGCCTCCGGGTTTGTCTTCACTCACAACTTCACGCTGCGTAGAATCTGTAAAAATCCCCATTTCTTGAGCACCCTGTTGCTCTTGATTTCTCTTTGATGACTCTAGCTATTACCTTGAATTAAAGCAAAAAGGCTTATCTAAATCTTTCTTGTTTCGCCTTGTGGAAGGATTGACTTAAGCACTTCACACACAATATTAAGAAGAAGGAAGATAGGTTTATTGGTGTCTTGGGAAAAGAAGGAGGGGCAGGAGGCTGTGGAGCCTGCATTGCTCCAACTCCACTCACTCTGCCCAGCTGTCCCAGGCCAGGCCTCCTCCAGGGGAAGGTGAGGCCCGTCCAGGCCTGCATGGAAGTGGCTGGACCAGCTGTCACATGCCTGATCCCTCCAAGGTGACTCCCTGACTGTGGGTGAAAACTCGAGGTTTGGGGCAGTGTCTCAAGGTCGCCTCTCCAGTGGGTGTGCAACCGTCCGAGCTTCCACCTCAGACCAGGGCTCCATCCTTTCCGAGTTCTCCCAGGCACCGTGGACCCCCTGACCCATCTTCAGGAGACCATTCCAGGAAACACTGAAAGGCTCCACGTTGATTTATTTTACTTCTAAAACTCATTCAAGTTATTTGTAATTGCTGAGCATAATAATTTCTGCTCAACTAATGCATTTTAAGGAAACAAAGTTTGGTATTCAAATAATTTTTCACATGATTGCTGTTGTCTTGCTGTCTAGCTAATGTGATTCTTCATTCTTTTTTTCCATAATATTTGGAATTTAAAAGCTAACTCACTTTCTTACAGTTCTGCTTACCTCAGGGCAAGGTAATAATCGTAAAATTCTTAAGAAATTTTCCCAGACAGTAAGCATTACTCCGAATTCACCATTTTTTCTTATCTTTTTTCTTAGAGATAAATTATGCATAGTAAAGGGAAATAAAACATAGTTTGTAATTTAGGAAAATCATTGAATAGTTTCCTTTTTTTGTTCATTTTATTTCTTATACCAATAACAAAAGTACACTTCACTCAGAGGCTGTAATATTGTTATATATTTTTATATTTTTCATGGTTTCATACTTTTATATCTAGTTGCTAATACATTTTATTTTGGTATCTAATGTAAAATAGGGAGAGAGGTATTAAATAATACATTATTCTGAAATAACATTGAATTATGAACCCTTTTCTTATTAATTTGAAATGTCACTTTGCCATTTACTGAAGTTATGTATATTTTAAAATTTACAATCTGTTTCTTAGCTTTCTGTTCTGTTTCACTAATCTACCTGTTTATTTTTAGACTAGCAGCAGTGTAAATTTGAAGCTTTAAACTACAGTTAGTGTTGGCAAAGCAGACCCTTCTTAATCTTTTTCTGCTTTGGTGGTTACTGATGCTCATGTAACTTTAAAGTGAACTGTAGAATTATTTTTTTAAAATTTCATAAGAATCTTCAATGGAACTGGAATGTGTTTCTAAAGTACTCTGACAAGAATCGACCTATTTTCCACACTGCACCCTCAGTAACACTGCGTGCTTCTCAGCTTATCCATCGCCTCCTATGATGTTTATCATTGCTACATCTTAGAGCTTCTCTACAATGTTTACCACTTTTATTCCTAGGTTAGTTTTAAAAAGTCAAACTGAGAAAATGAGACCTTTTAAAATAGTAACGTGTGTCTCATTGACATTACTGTCATAACATACTTTGGCTTATTTCATTTTCAACCTGAGATTTGAAAAATTTTCCATGCTGTTTCCCTGCCTATGAATATAAATTATATTTTCATTTCTGTTTTTGCTTTTTTTTTTGAGATAGAGTCTCACTTTGTTGCCCAAGCTGGAGTGCAGTGGCATAATCTCAGCTCACTGCAGCTTCCGCCCCCCGGGTTCAAGCGATTCTCCTCCCTCAGCCTCCCGAATAGCTGGGACTACAGGTGCATGCCACCACACGTGGCTAATTTTTTGTATTTTTAGTAGAGATGGGGTTTCACCAAATTAGCTAGGATAGTCTTGATCTCCTGACCTCGTGATCCACCCACCTCAGCCTCCGAAAATGTTGGGATTACAGGCGTAAGCCACTGCATCTGGCCTCTAGCATTTTTAAAAAAGCATAAATTAATTAAAAGTATTTAATTATATTCAAAACAACATTTAAAATAAACATATTTGAATCTATATTTTTCTATTCAACATGAAAAAATAAGAAACTTTGTTATTAGATTTTTCCTAAGTAAAAGAATAAAATGTGCACAATTATTATTAAACGATCACATTTCACTTCTTAATTTTATGGCACAGTTTGGGAGTTTTTGTAATTTTCAGAAATTATTATTAACACTATGCATACATGAAGTGGCTCAAACTTTTTTGGTCTTGAGTTTTATTTTAATCATATTTTTAATTAACAAGTAAAAATGGTATATACTTATGGTGTACAAAATGATGCTTTGATATATGTATACATTGTAAAATGGCTAAATCAAGCTATTTCACCATCTGTGGCACCTCACATACATATGTTTTTTTGGTGAGATGAAAACATGTAAAATCTACTCTCAGCAACTTTCTACTATCCAATACATTGTTTTAAACAGTAGTCATCATGATATACCACAGTTCCCTTGAACTTACTTCTCATATCTAAAATTTTGTATCCTTTGTGTTAATTATACATGGATAGTATTGCTTTCTAAAATGAAATATGTTAAATATTTTAAAAAGTAGACTCAGTAAATGGAGTTACTAAATGATTATTATGAGTGCACTAACATACAAAAATCTAATGCACTTTTATGTACATTTGTCTTCTCACAGTATATTCTATTTTTATATTATATCATTATATTATAATTAGAATGTAATATTGTTATAACATTGTTACAATTAACATCTTCTATAAATAGGATGTTAACTAAAAGAATATTCATAAAATACACAAACTTGCAAGCAGTGAAAATATAACTAAAAATAAACTTCTCCTGTACACCTAATTTCAAATTCCCCAAAGAAGCAACCACTGTCTTACAAGTTTCTTGGGAGCATTAATGGCAAAGCCGTTTCTTGCATACACAATACTGCATGTGTGAGTGTGTTGACCATAGCTTAACTCCAAAGCTACCAGAATAGACCTGCTCTTCTTTGTGCATCCTTTGTTACTTAACAATAAAATTTAGAATTTTTCATGTAATCCTAATTCTAATAGCAACCTGATGATCTCCTGAATTGAAGTACTAGACACAGGATTGATTTCCTAGTAGTTGGCTGTTGAGTACAGCATATGAATGAACTGCATGAATCCCTCTTATTTATTTAAACAAATGCATGTTGTACTGTTTCCAAAAAGAGTTGTAGTTTGGATTATTCACCAGGAATGTATGAGCAGACAATTTTCATTAAATGCCGGCCTATCTCGTACATCACAGGTGTGAATGATAACGTGGAACACTCAACTCATAGACAGGCCGTCCTGGGTCTGCTTCCCACCTGCAGCGGCCCAGAAGGGTTTGAGCAGGAGAGTGTGCAATAAAGTCACTGTTAAGAAGGACCTTGTGAGCAACAGTGTTTCAGAAAATGCTTACAGTGAATTGAGAATGGAGTTGGGATCACTGGCTGTCCATCAGTTTCATCAGCTCAGAGAGAAAAAACAGAAGACAAAGATTTGAGAGTTGCGTAGAAGGTAGATGGAACAACACTTGGAAAGAGAGTTGCCAGGAGCCAGCCAGCCCCGATTTGCGATAGATTTTTTTTTTTTTTTTTTCCCCACAGAGTTTGCTGGCACTTGTTCTGTTTTTTGAGAAATGAAAGACTGGTGGTGCTTGATTGATTTTGCTCCCTTCCGTTTTCGGCTGGGACCTAAGTGGCTTCAGTTGATAATCCTCGCCAGTCTTCGTGTTGCAATCAGACTCCACAGATAAAGTAAATTTAGACCTGGTGCAACTTCACTTTGCAACCTGAAGAAAACTGGTTTTGAACAAAAAGGTGAAGAGCAAGTGACCCTCCTATCTTCTGCTTGTCTACCTGTTACCAATGTATTAATTTTACCTGTAGTGTTCAGAGTGTAGTATGCCTGGCATGCACATAAGAAATTGAAAACTAATTTTTGTCAGACATTTTAGTGGAATTTTAACATTTCAATTTCAACCTTAACTTTTGGTGAATTGCATCCCGGATACAGACCTGCTTACCTCTTGAATCCTAAAGATCCTGGAACTGTCATATCTGGACTGCCCATTGCCCTAACAACCTGGATTACATCATGAGAATGCATTCTGAGGTGCGAATCCAGGTTACCTGCAGCAGGCTTTCAGGGCTAGGGCCCAGGAATCTGAGTTTTCAACCAGCCTTCCCACTTAAGTCTCATGCAAGGTTTATGCTCAGAAATGACTTCACTCCACAAAGCTTCCTTCTTCCCTCCCTTTCTTTTCCTGTAATTGCATATTTGTTTAGTTAATTAAGGCCTGACGAGGTGAGGAAGTTAACTCTTATTTTTTTTTTATTATACTTTAAGTATAATAGGCCCCAGTATGTGATGTTCCCCTTCCTGTGTCCAAGTGATCTCATTGTTCAATTCCTACCTATAAGTGAGAACATGCGGTGTTTGGTTTTCTGTTCTTGCAATAGTTTGCTGACATATCCGTCAGTGACAGACTGGATTAAGAAAATGTGGCACATATACACCATGGAATACTATGCAGCCATAAAAAGGATGAGTTCGTGTCCTTTGTTGGGACATGGATGCAGCTGGAAACCATCATTCTCAGAAAGTTGACTCTTAAGAGCCTTGTAGTAATTTTTCATGAAAGTAGGTTGTCAGGTCTTTATAGTAACAATGGTGTTTTCCCTCTACCTGTGAGACAGACAGAAGTTACTGGTAATCATCAATTTATTGGATCCCACAACTTGTTATTAGGGTTTTGCAGGATGATGGACCTTTAAACAAGCCTAAACTCTAACAAAGCCACGCTAGGATTGGAATCAGAAGATCCCAGTCCAAATTCTGACTCTACCAAGTTCTGGATGAGTTTTAAGCAAAATACCCCCAGGGCCTCTATTTCCTCATCTGGGAAATGAAAGTAATAATCTGCACATTCTAAGTTTTCTGTGCACTTTAAGTACATGAGATAATATTTGTAGGAAAATAATCTGCATTTAATATGAGAAGGAAGACTAAAAAGGTAACTATTCTCCTGATTCTGTGATTTGATAAGAGAGAGTGCTGGTCCTGAGATGGTGCACATTTCAGAGATTTAGAACAACTTCTGCAAATGTTCAGCTCCTGTGCTTCCTACCTGTCAGGTGCTGGGGACACGAGGATGGTGAGGGTAGACCTTCATCTTCCATCTGGGCTCCCGGCTTTCTCTCCACTTTCCAGACCCTCATCTATGAACCTCTATACAGGAAAATACTGCAATGAAATTACAGAAAAAAAGAAGACCCGACATTATTCAATGCAGTGGCATCATCGCATCATCAGTTATAATTGTCTGAGTTTTGCTTTGATGTTACTCGACATTTTTGATACAGAAATAAATAAGCTGTAGGCAGTTTCTGGACCAGCAGGGGTAGACTGCCCATACCCTGCCCTCTCCTGTAAGTACAGCTCAGTCCCTCTGATGTTAGGGAACAGGATGGCAAGAAAGGCTCTGGGAGGTGGGAAGGAAGACCGGCCATGACTTCAGGAGAGGAGGGATGAGGATGCCGTGAGTTCCTGGGTTTCCTTTCTGTCGTATGTCCTTTCCACCTGGCACTGAAAGGAGCTTCAGCTTTCAATTGCTCAGACAAAATGACATAGGAAATAAAGCCTGTTCCTTCCGGCTGAAGGGTGGGAAGGGGCCCTGCAGAGACCTGGTGGGGAGCCTGATGCCCACTCCACTACGGGCACCCATGCATCCAAGGGGCCCGGAAGGCGGCCAGCACTGCCCACTGGAGCCAGGAGTGGTTACCCACACAGGGACCCTCCCCCACCACAAAGGCCATGGGGAACCCAGGACCAGTGACACTAGGGCTCAGGGTGGTGGCTGAGTCCTAAGCGTGGCCCCAGCAGGGACAGAGCAGGAGCCCAACACATCTGGAGAACAGAGATGCTCGGAATAACCCTGCATGGCTCTGAAAAACAAACCAGCCTGGAGCTGCAGCTCAGAACGCAGCCAGGGCCACAAGCCAGCCCAGGGCAGGGCAGCCGCCTGCTCCAAAGGGGTGTTGAAAGAGGATCAGGAATCTCCTAAGACAATGACCTCAATGTCCCGGTGCCGTTGAAAATCACTATGTCAAGAGCCAGGAATACCCCGATCTGAGAGAGAAACCACAAACAACTAAAGCTGACACCAGGAAAAATCAACTGTTGGAATTCTTGGGCAAGAATTTAAAACCAGTCAGCATCAGTGGGCTTCAGCAGTCAACACTGTCTCTTAGATACACCGACTTCCTTTGTATATATACCCAACTGTGAGATTACTGGATCCTATGGGAGTTCTATTTTTAGTTTTTGGAGGACCATTTGTACAGTTCTCTATAGTGGCTATACTAATTTACATTCCCACCAACCGTGTATGAAGATTCTCCTTTCTCCACATTCTCACCAGCATCCATTATTGTTTATCTTTTTAATAAAGGCCATTTTAACTGGAATGAAATGGTATCTCACTGTGGTTTTGATTTGCATTTTTCTGATGATTAGTGATGCTGAGCATCTTGTTTAGATACCAATTGGCCATTTGTATGTCCTCTTGAGAAATGCCTGTTCAGATATTTGGCCCAATTTTTAATCAGATTATTTGTTTTTCTGCTATCAAATTGTTTGAGTTCCTTATGTATTCTGGTTAATAATCCCTCGTCAGTTGAATAGCTTGCAGCTACTTTCTCCTCTTCTCTAGATTGCCTCTTTATGTTGTTGATTGTTTTCTTTGCTGTGTGGAATCTTTTGAGGTCAATTCCACACAGCCAAGGAAACAATCAATTCAAATATACACATTTACTGCACCCTCTAACAATGCCTTAACCAATGGTTTCTTTGAATCCTCTCAACAACCCTAAGACATGTGTGTTATCATCACTACAGCTGAAACAAACAGAGGATGGAGGAGTTGCCCAAAATTACACAGAAAGTCCAGACTTGGACCAAAACTGCCTCCTCTTCACCCTACATGCCCACACGATGTGTGTCTGCTGTGATAACTTTGTGTGCTCTTACCATGTTACAGAACGCAAAAGGCATGATGTTCTCATGATCATCCCAAGCTACGAAGAAGATGTGAAAAGTGTGAAATAGCAGGAATCTGTGTTTTATGTTCTAGAGACAAAGTCTTCTAAAATTAAAGATGCAAGAAGTTCACATTTTTTAAGTTAAAAGGAATCCAGAGATGAGCTAATTCTAATGTAAAATCTTCACATTGCAGTTGGAAACCAAACAACATCTCAGAAAGGCGCGGTGATTGCCAAGCCACCGGTGGTCATTGCGTTTACTGGGCTTAGAAACGAGATCTCTTGGCTTCTAGTAGAGTAACTTTTCCCAGAGTTACGCTTCACAACACACACTACTCTGTAAGCCAGGAGTTGATCTAAATGTTCTACAGAAAATTGCAGGAGAAGCAAGAGTAATAGAGCAAGAAAAAGTCCGTCTGACATTCTGAGCTTGAGTAGAAGGCTGGAGTCCTAATCTTTAGAGTTATTGGAATGTGGGTTTGGAAATGATCCTGTTTTGTGCGGTGGGACTTTATGCTAATGTAGAGAGGGATGTAGAAAGATGGCTCAAATGAATAACATAAAAGAACTGTCAGTTTGCAAGTCAGGAGGGTGGTGCCCAATCCTGGTCCTGTGCAAGCTTTGTTAGAAAGATTCATCAACCCAAAAACAGATCTTTCTCTGTCACTGACTTCCAAAATATCAACCAATATTACTCATAGTCAAAATCTTTCTTTTTCATGTTAACAAAGATCACTTCTGCCTCAATTGAATGAAACCTATGTTTCTATACCAGTCGTCATCTTTAATATTAGATGTTGCAACTTAACATACATAAAATAATCATACTTTAAAGTAAATCAAAGGTTTTGTCTACCCAACACAATCTTTTCTTAAGTTTCATATACTATTAAAAAGTGAGAGAAAGACACTTTTCTCTGCAGAAAAGTGTCCAAAGATTGATCACACACTGTCAAATAGTGTTAAGATCAACCACACTTCTCTCGCGTTAACCTTAAACCATTCCAAAAATTAAAACTGTGTTTCTAGAGTGGAAAAGCATTATATTTTGGGTAATCAAGGTGAAACAATGTTGTTCCTCTGATTCAAATACTGAAGTCACTTGAAAAGGTTGTTTTTTGTACCATAAAAATTCCATTGTTCTTTTGGACTAGCTTTTATAAAGGATGGAATAAATGTCAAATCAAGCTAACCGAAAAGGAAATTGTAAGAAAATTTTAGGAAAGCAAGATATCATTTACCCTGGTTTGATTGTTTAAAACAACTGATTAGCCTCTGGTCTTTTAGACTTGTTAATAACCTTTTATCACAATTAGAATTCTAGCTTTCTAGAAAAAATCTTGATTCTCCTACATCTAAAGATAGTGTCATTAACTCTTGGAATATACTGAAAACTTAACCCTAAATATTAAACCATGTGCATTGCTTGTGGTTAACTGTTTACCAAATGGAAGATAGTTATATCCCTTGGTTAATTTTATGACGGTGACATACATTTTTCAAATTATTGGGAAAAACATAATATTAATTATAAGTACATAGTATTCTTTCATTAAAACACATTTTGTTTCCTGTGGACCATTATTGAATTAAAATACATCAGTTTTAGTAAAAACACAATATCCAAACATTTTAATTTTGCTTAGAATAATCTACTTCCAATAGATTAAAATGGTCCAAACTATCATTAGATTTGAAACTACCAAAATTATTTCTCCAAGTCTTTCTTTTTCAGTTCAGTCTATTCCAAGAAAGTGATACAGGGAGAGACACCAAGACCTATCCTGGTTTACGTTATTGAATATCTGGGATAAACGAAGTATCCCTGGGATATTTATTCAGAAGCAAGAGACCTGCAGAGGGAGGATGTGAGGTCCTTTGATCTCAGAATGCAGGTTTGATGGGCTCTGAAATGAGGCCATTGGGAACGTGAATATTCCACAAGTCAAGATGGAGTTCAAGTATCTAGGTGTTCAGCAGCCAGGAGCCTCAGGGGCTCATCCCAAGACCAACACTTCTCGTGAAACCCAAGCCGATGGGAAATGAGCCAGCATCGGGGGCTGTGGGATGCAGGAGCCAGGTGCGTGCCCTGCGGTGAAGATGCACCCCACTTTCCCAGGGAAGAAAAGCAAACGGCTGCGGGGAAATAAGGAGAAAAAATGGCACAAACCTTGACAATGTAAAGTGTTTAATAAAAACAGGCGCGGTAGGATGAGAAGGGAGAGACAAGTATAAAGGACTTGTGCCATTTGTCCTCAGCAGGGATGGAGGCTGAAATATGTTTTTCAACAGAAACAATGTAATTCTGCCCTCAATTGTTTTCAGTTTCTCTGGTTTAAATTGTAGAGACATGTTTTACTAAACATCACCAGTGATTAAAAAAAATACGTTATTTGCTGCTTGGCAATAAAAACTTCATATTTGTGAGGCTCCCCTAAGAAAAGTAAATCACAGTTACAGTTTTATCAAAGAACAGTGTTTCTACTAATCAGCTCATTCCATATAGAGAATGCTTATCTTAGATGCAGCAAACCACCATGGCACATGTATACCTATGTCACAAACCTGCACATTCTGCACATGTATCCCAGAACTTAAAGTAAAAAAAAAAAAAAAGCCCATCTTAAAAGACGCTAACAAAAATGAAAGCTGTTTTATTCAGCCAATAGATCTCATCATGTGAAAACTAACGTATTAGAAACAATTGCATTGTTTCAAGTCATTGTTGAGTGAAATTATGACACACAGGGAAGAAAACTGGAATTTCTAATTTCAATTAGAATTGAAATTAGGTAAAAACCCAATTTTATCAGCCTTTAATAGAAATCAGTGATAACTAGAAAATTAAATATATGTAGAAAGAAGAAAATCTTGTATACTTATTTTTAAAAGTAAAAGTAAATGATTTTTTTATTTCAAGAAAGTAGAAGATGATCACATTTTATCACCAACTTTGAATGCTTGCTTATGGGTAACAACTATTTTTAGAGATGTGATATCATAAGAAAGATAAGACAACATCTAATTGTCTGTTTTGATGTGTAAAAATTTTCCAGTAGTGCCAATTAGAGCACTAACACAAAACAGAAAGAAATACAGACCAGTATAGATCGATATAGATACAGATGTATAGATATTCATCACAGTGTTCACTCCCAAAGAGTTAACCATCAAGAAATACTTAATTTATCATAATTTTAACTTTTCTTACTGAATTATAGCTGACATTAAAATTATTTACAAAAATGTATTGAATGTTGATTAAATATTAAGGAAAAATATAAGATGCATATATAGGATTATCCCAATGTTTCAAAGCCATGTATCTATCTATCTGTAAAAGACTAGAAGGAAACAGATTGAATATTCTTTGGTCTCTTCCTAGTAGGAAATTGTGTGATGGTGGGTGGTTTTGTTGGCTTTTCATATTTATCCATTTCCAGGTATCCTGTTGCCCAAAAATGTACTTTTAAAAAATCACTAAAAATTTTAAAAAGGTAGTTAATTAAATTCAGCAAATATGTTTATTGAAATCACATTACTGAGAAAGCGTTAAGCAAGGAACAATGTCATTTGATTTCCAAGAACTCCATCGTCAATATTTGTCTCCTTGGAAGAATTCCTGAGCGTGTTTTTCTTGCTAGCTTCGTGGGAAGGCTGGGACGTCTCAGTGGTGATGGGAGGGAGGGCTGAGGAGCCCAGTGCCCCACCTTTCCTACCACTCTGATTTCTTCATGACTCCGTTGTTTATTTGCCTGAGGGCTGTGGGATCATTGTTAACTTTTCTAACTTTGGGTCGACTTTCAACCAAATAATGATAACTTAGTAATTCTGTGCCACCTTTTCCAAAACCTTTACATTCCTTTGAACACAATGGTAGGGCATTGATTCTACGATTTTTGTTATTATTATGATTATATTATAAATATATATAATATTATGGTTATTACTCAGTTGTTTTTTCTTTAGAGAGACTGTACAGTGGCCAGTCCCACAGTTTAGATTTTTATAACGAGGTAGTTAACTATACTAATAAAAGTGTGTATTTATAGCTACAAAAACACAGATGGGCATTCAGTGCTTTCATAGTTTGAAATAAGACAGCCCATTTAGCAGCCAAAAGATACCAATCATGATACGAAGGCCCGGCATGTAGGCTTTAGCGTTTCCTCCATTTACACTTGTAATCCACTGCAGAGAAGCAAAATGGAAAAAAGGGAAGAGTTCTACATTAATCTTTTTAAAGTCGTGGTTAATATTTATGCCAATTAGTCAAGCTTGTTCTAAGTACTTAGAAACAGGACATTTGTGTATATTAACGTTTTCAAGGCCTCTTGTATATACTTAAAAGTTATGAGTAACTTTTTCTCTTAAACATCACTATGATTTTGTCTTCTTTTTATCCTATGTGGTTTCAGGCTGCTTATTTCTTGATAGCTCTAAAAGCATCTAGAAATAGTACTCAAAAGAAAAGAATAAATAAGATTTTCATATGGTAATGGTTAGACGTTAGAAAGCTTTGGCTTTATAGATCTTTCGAGATCTTTGCTGTTTCTAAAGTATTTTCACATGTTTTATGTTTACAACAGCCTCAGTAGACAGGCCACATAGACGTCCGTAGACCCATTTCCAGTATGAGAAACCTGGCATTAGATAGGCTTTGATACATAACTAATTGTAGTACCAAGATTTGAACTCAGAGTTTACAACTGCAAGGCCAGTGTCCTTCTTCTACAAATTGAGAAAAAATATCAATTTAATGTACATTAGGTGCAAGCGGCTCAGTGATAAACTGAATTGCACACTGTTAATGTGAAGAGCTGTAATTTGGCATAGCATAGATGAATGGCAATGGCATGATCATAATTTTCTAAAAATGATGAGATGGTAAATTTCAGAGGAAGACTATACAACTTTAAAATGTTGGCCCAAGTAAAACTTCAAGTTCGTCCCACCAACTATGGTTCTATTCATCTCAAGAGAGGGGCATGGTGGTTAAAAAAGGGATCATCTGTCCCATGAGTTACCATTTTGATTGTGACCTTCTCCGATTGTTCTGGAATGATGCAATTTTCTTCCCAGTCATGAAAGAAATTCTCTCTTATTTCTAAACAAAGACATCCTCTATTCCATGCTTGCCACGTCTCTGTCTCTAAAGAAGCATTCTCTACAACACGCTGTAGCCAAAAAAAGCGCCCACACTTCAGAGGAGGTTGTGGTGTTTGTTACAGTTTTCCTAACCCCCTCCAATTAAGCAAATCGAACCCTTTCTTCAAAACTTCCTGGAAATCCCATCCCTTCTAAAAGCCCCCACTTCTCCCATCCTCCCCAAGGCTCCCTGCCCTCTGCTTTCTCCCCCGGTCACTGGCTTATTGTCAGGTTAGTTTTTTCCTGAGGAACAGCCTCCCAGTCTCCCACTCCCAGCCGTGGGAGGCTGGTCAGAATCTGAGCCCATCTTCCTAACGCAGTGATGACATCATCTGCCACTGTGTTTTGTCTTCTGTCTCTGCAGATGACATGAGGGACCTCGTCTTTCTTGTATCCTGGAGTCTAGAACATTTCCTGACACACAGTAGATTGTCAGTAATTATTCAATGGATTCATTAATTAGTTCTGTAACCTTCCGTTGTCTCAATCCTCCTTCAAGGTGAAGCCCTCGTTCTGTGTGTCTGCATCCTCCATGGCACCAGCGCGTCCCTGTTCCTCAGGCTCGTGTGTGAGTTGACGGGGTGCTGGTGTTGACACAGGGCTCTGAGGGCAATGGTGCAGCAAGACTACTACGGCTCCAGTCCAGAAGCCCATTGTCCAAGTCTGAGTTTTGCCCCTTGCTACAAAGAAAGACTTGCCCGAGTTAGGTTTTCTTTCTCAAGCTTCGTTCTTCAACTTCATACCAATCAGGTGAGACAGAAAGCAACTTGTTCATTCTACTCAATATACAAATTTAAAGTGCTGTTATCAGAAGTGAAAGTAGAGAAGCAAATTTTAAAATGGACCAGAGGTTTACCTATTAGAGGGGTAAAATACAACCAAAGTGAGCTTTGTCTTCTGACTCCTGATTCTTTTTTGTTGTTTTTGAAACAGAGTCTCGGTCTGTTGCCCAGGCTGGAGTGCAGTGGTGCCATCTTGGCTCACTGCAACCTCTGCCTCCCGGGTTCAAGCGATTCTCCTGCCTCAGCCTCCCGAGTAGCTGGGATTACAGATGTGCACCACCACGCCTGACTTCATTTTGTATTTTTAGTCGAGATGGGGGTTCACCATGTTGGCCAGGCTGGCCTTGAACTCCTGACCTCAGGTGATCCTTCCGCCTTGGCCTCCCACAGTTCCGGGATTACAGGCATGAGCCACTGTGCCTGGCCAACTCCTGATTCTTTACAAATGTTTCTGAAGCAGGAAGTTATTAAAATATGCATAATATTTTTTATAATTTCTTGTCAATTTCCACCTAGCCGTGGGGTGGTGAAAGTCTCAGCTGTCTCTTTGGGATTAGTGTTACTCTCTGGCCTCATTACGGAATTCCGTGACTTACTTCTTCCTCTTTCTTTACAAATGGCCTTCCTTTCATGCTAAGAAAAGCCACATCAGAACGGGTCTGTGAAAACTCAGGTTAAATAACTGGGATATTCTGTGAGGTCAAAATTACTCTTATCTTTTGCTTTGTAATAATTCTGCCTTTCACTGAAACAGATGAAAATCCAATGGAATTTAGTCAGTTCTCAATGAAATAGATTTTGGTAACTTTCTGAAAGTACATTTTAATGGTGAGCATTACCTCTTTGTTCACAAAACCACTGTCCTGTCCCTTTGGAAATGCCCGAAAGCCCATTAATAGCCCAGTTTCTCTAGTGCTTCTTTTCACAATATGAGCAAAATGTCAGTCCGCTCTGGTATTTCGGATCCCTCAGATTTAATGTTCATACAATGCTATTTTATGATGAATTAAATAATACTAAATTTGCAAATAAAATGACAGTTTGGGTTAATTTTTTATCAGTTGGCCTGATTCCAATTCTGTTTCTAGTTTTGATACATACGAAATGCCCTAATAATTTAGTGTTGCATTAACTTTACTGAGAAAAACTTCTGTCTCTCTTCTAGTCTCTGTAATGTCTCATTTATGACTATATGTTTTGATTTCACATCCTAGAATGTGGGATGCATTTGGTATAATATCATTGGTTCCTTTTAGAAATCTTCATAATAACAAAACTGGATCCATCCGCAAAACAAAGCTATTGATATAACTGGAAGACTCAAGAAGGCTTTCTGATTTCTCACTCCTGGTGATGGCAGAGTGGTCCACTGTAAGATGACAATGTATTCACACTGACATAGCCTTCCGTTAGAAATGTAATGTGTGGCTGGACGCGGTGGCTCACGCCTGTGATTCCAGCACTTTGGGAGTCCGAGGTGGGCAGATCACTTGAGGTCAGGAGTTCAAGACCAGCCTGGCCAATATGATAAAACCCAGTCTCTACTGAAAATACAAAAATTAGCTAGGCATGGTGGCACATGCATGTAATCCCCAACTACTCAGGAGGCTGAGGCAGGAGAATTGCTTGAGCCTGGGAGGTGAAGGTTACAGTGAGCTGAGATCATGCCACTACACTCCAACCTGGGCGACAGAGTGAGACTCCATCTCAAAAATAAATAAATAAATAAAATAAAAGTAAAAATAAAAATGAAAAATGTAATTTGTTACCACGGTGTGGAGTTTTTATCCTGGAGATGAATCTGTGAAAATGCCAACAGTGTTTTAGGTCCAAGAACTTTTTCTGTAGGAGTCATGGCTTTCCTGAGCTGAAAAAATTCCAAGCCAGTCAATTAAAAAATCTAAGTGATCGGCCGGGCGCAGTGGCTCAAGCCTGTAATCCCAGCACTTTGGGAGGCCGAGACGGGCAGATCACGAGGTCAGGAGATCGAGACCATCCTGGCTGACACAGTGAAACCCCGTCTCTACTAAAAAATACAAAAAAACTAGCCGGGCGAGGTGGCGGGCGCCTGTAGTCCCAGCTACTCGGGAGGCTGAGGCAGAAGAATGGCGTGAACCCAGGAGGCGGAGCTTGCAGTGAGCCAAGATCACGCCACTGCACTCCAGCCTGGGCGGCAGAGCGAGACTGTCTCAAAAAAAAAAAAATCTAAGTGATCTATATGTGAAATCCTTAATACCTTTCATGTAAGGTTATGTTTATTTCATCACCAGGGGGCTGAAAGTCAACCTCCTTGGTTTCTTAGTGGATTATGGTTTGCATAGTTGGAGAATAACGCAGACACACACACAGAGACAGACAGAGAGAGAGAGAGAGACATACACACACAACAGAGTGGACAGATACATCTCTCCCACATGTGTTTTTCTTCTACTCTGACTTAACACTCATACTACTGCTAGGGTCTATAGTCCCTGTCCTGTCAATCCCAGCATCCAAATTATGAGAAAGCTTGAACTAGCTCCCTAGGTAGCCCTCTGGAGAGTCCCAGTGGAGAGAATCTGAGAGGCTGGAGGCTCCATCCGGTGTAGCGGGCAAGCCTGTAGACGATTCCAGACTCCGGAATTTTTATCTTTGAGTTGAAGCCCCAGGATTTGTGGAAGAGAATTAGGTTATCTTCACTATACTCTGATCAAATTCCTGACCCATAGAATCTATGAGCAACAGAAAAAGTATTTAAAATTAAAAAGAAAGAGACAACTGTGTTGTATCACTAAGTTATACAGTAATATGATGCCTGGCCACAGTAACTGACCTAAGGATACTAGAGTTTAAAGTCACCTGGAGAGTTTATTCCAGAAGTGAGTTGTACTAGAAGTTGGATATCTTCCCTTCCACGTATGTCAAAAGTTTATGTATATTTTATCTCATTTTAAAATAGATTTGCACTGAAAAATTAATACTTAAAAGTTTAAGGAAAGCTCTACAACAAAATGTCAATGGGTAGAGTTTGGAGGATTGTGATTTTTGTAATAATTTCAGTTCTTAGCTTGGCAAAGTTTTCAAGACTTCTTAACAAATGACACCAATTATTTACTTGTATATCAACCTCTTTCTTAGCCATCATTGAGGTCCCTCAAGTACAATATTAATGAAGATTTCTGAAGTTACTCTTTAATTTTAATGAGGATTCGAAGTTACTCTTTCCCTCACATTATATTTTTAGTCTACGTGTGTTTTAACACTTGTTTCCTAACAGTTTCGTTTATGATAATTCTGTCTTCCCAATATAAGCTGTAGATTTCTTAAGCCATTATTTTTCTGGGGGCTTGGGCGTATAAGAAATGTTCATTAGTAATGACTGATGGGAACTGATCTACTTTACACATTTAACTTTCAGTCCAAGGAACTTCAAAGCAGGTCTGCTGAAGAACAGTGAGAGAATAAGGTAAATCAGAGTTGAAATATTCTTAAGACTAAATAATTTCCTCCAAAATACTGAATTTGAGGAGAATTTCATCAGCATTTTTCATAATACAATTCTATTTTACTTCACAAATAAATCAAGGAGAAAGATTAAAAATCAGGCAGATTTTATGGTTGTCAAAGGAAAGACTATGCCTTTTAGTGTAAATGAAAATAAAACACTCATATAGTGACAAATCATTATATGGGTTTTAGATTGCTGCTGGAACAAACTACCACAAATTGCGTGGCTTAAAACAATGCCAACTTATGATTCTATGATGCTAGAGGTTAAAAATCTGACATGGGACTCACTAGGCTAAAATCTGTGTTCAATTCTAGAAGCTCTAGAAGAGAATCAGTTCCTCTAATTTTTCAGCATATAGAGGTCCTGGTCTCTTCCCATCTTCAAAGCCAGTTATAGCTGGTTGAGTCTTTCTCACATTGCGTCACTCTGACCTATTCTGACTTGCTCTTCCACTTTTAAAGGCTTGTGATGATTTCCTTGGTGCCACTTGGATAATCCAAGATACCATCCCTATTTTATGGTCAGCTCATCAGTGAATGACATTGGCAACCTTAATCCTCCTTTGCTGGATAAATTAATGGATCCACAGTTTTCAGGCATTACGATGTGGACATCTTTTGGCCCTTTATTTTTCTTTTTTTTTTAAATTATTATTATTATACTTTAAGTTCTAGGGTACATGTGCATAATGTGCAGGTTTGTTACAGATGTATACTTGTGCCATGTTGCTGTGCTGCCCCATCAACTCGTCATTTACATCAGGTATAACTCCCAATGCAATCCCTCCCCGCTCCCCCCTCCCCATGATAGGCCCCGGTGTGTGATGTTCCCCTTCCCGAGTCCAAGTGATCTCATTGTTCAGTTCCCACCTATGAGTGAGAACATGCGATGTTTGGTTTTCTGTTCTTGCGATAGTTTGCTGAGAATGATGGTTTCCAGCTGCATCCATGTCCCTACGAAGGACACAAACTCATCCTTTTTTTATGGCTGCATAGTATTCCATGGTGTATATGTGCCACATTTTCTTAATCCAGTCTGTCACTGATGGACATTTGGGTTGATTCCAAGTCTTTGCTATTGTGAATAGTGCCGCAATAAACATACGTGTGCATGTGTCTTTATAGCAGCATGATTTATAATCCTTTGGGTATATACCCAGTAATGGGATGGCTGGGTCATATGGTACTTCTAGTTCTAGATCCTTGAGGAATCGCCATACTGTTTTCCATAATGGTTGAACTAGTTTCAATCCCACCAACAGTGTAAAAGTGTTCCTATTTCTCCACATCCTCTCCAGCACCTGTTGTTTCCTGACTTTTTAATGATTGCCATTCTAACTGGTGTGAGGTGGTATCTCATTGTGGTTTTGATTTGCATTTCTCTGATGGCCAGTGATGATGAGCATTTTTTCATGTGTCTGTTGGCTGTACGAATGTCTTCTTTTGAGAAATGTCTGTTCATATCCTTTGTCCACTTTTTGATGGGGTTGTTTGTTTTTTTCTTGTAAATTTGTTTGAGTTCTTTGTAGGTTCTGGATATTAGCCCTTTGTCAGATGAGTAGATTGCAAAAATTTTCTCCCATTCTGTAGGTTGCCTGTTCACTCTGATGGTAGTTTCTTTTGCTGTGCAGAAGCTCTTTAGTTTAATTAGATCCCATTGGTCAATTTTGACTTTTGTTGCCGTTGCTTTTGGTGTTTTAGACATGAAGTCCTTGCCCATGCCTATGTCCTGAATGGTATTACCTAGGTTTTCTTCTAGGGTTTTTATGGTATTAGGTCTAACGTTTAAGTCTCTAATCCATCTTGAATTAATTTTCAAATAAGGAGTAAGGAAAGGATCCAGTTTCAGCTTTCTACTTATGGCTAGCCAGTTTTCCCAGCACCATTTATTAAATAGCAAATCCTTTCCCCATTTCTTGTTTTTCTCAGGTTTGTCAAAGATCAGATGGCTGCAGATGTGTGGTATTATTTCTGAGGACTCTGTTCTGTTCCATTGGTCTATATCTCTGTTTTGGTACCAGTATCATGCTTATCCACCATGATCAAGTGGGCTTCATCCCTGGGATGCAAGGCTGGTTCAACATACGCAAATCAATAAACGTAATCCAGCATATAAACAGAACCAAAGACAAAAACCACATGATTATCTCAATAGATGCAGAAAAGGCCTTTGACAAAATTCAACAGCCCTTCATGCTAAAAACGCTCAATAAATTCAGTATTGATGGAATGTATCTCAAAATAATAAGAGCTATTTATGACAAACCCACAGCCAATATCATACTGAATGGGCAAAAACTAGAAAAATTCCCTTTGAAAACTGGCACCACTCCTATTCAACATAGTGTTGGAAGTTCTGGCTAGGGCAATCAGGCAAGAGAAAGAAATAAAGGGTATTCAGTTAGGAAAAGAAGAACTCAAATTGTCCCTGTTTGCAGATGACATGATTGTATATCTAGAAAACCCCATTGTCTCAGCCCAAAATCTCCTTAAGCTGATAAGCAACTTCAGCAAAGTCTCAGGATACAAAATTAATGTGCAAAAATCACAAGCATTCTTATACACCAGTAACAGAGAGCCAAATCATGAATGAACTTCCATTCACAGTTGCTTCAAAGAGAATAAAATACCTAGGAATCCAACTTACAAGGGATGTAAAGGACCTCTTCAAGGAGAACTACAAACCACTGCTCAGTGAAATAAAAGAAGACATAAACAAATGGAAGAACATACCATGCTCATGGATAGGAAGAATCAATATCGTGAAAATGGCCATACTGCCCAAAGTAATTTATAGATTCAATGCCATCCCCATCAAGCTACCAATGAGTTTCTTCACAGAATTGTAAAAAACTGCTTTAAAGTTCATATGGAACCAAAAAAGAGCCCGCATTGCCAAGACAATCCTAAGTCAAAAGAATAAAGCTGGAGGCATCACGCTACCTGACTTCAAACTATACTAAAAGGCCTTCCCTCTCTTAGTGCATGGATCTGCCCCTGCCTCACACTCCAGGGCTTTCTCTTTAATGGAGAGTGCAAGCTAGTTTGAACAGAAAGGAAGGTGCTTTTCTTTTCTGGGATAGCACCAGTGAGAGCCATTGTTTCACAGTTTACATCCTTAGTCATTCGTGGTGAAACAAATCATTGGGGAGAAAAACAAATGAACAACAACAAAGAAACAGAAGTTTTCAAAGTTCTAATATGCGTAGGCTCTGGCTCTATTCTCTGGTGAGAATGTTTCTGCCAGGCCCACAGTTATAATATAAATACATATTTCTCTACACTCATGTAATCCAGGACCATTCAAAAATGTATCTTCGTAGAAATGCTACTGCCCTCTCCTTTTTCTACGCTGTTTTCTTTCCTTCCCCATTTTTCCACTTCCTTAATAGTTTCTGATTTATCTGTGTGTGTGTGTATGTGTGTGTGTGTGTGTGTGTGTGTGACAACATGTTCTGGAAATAACTCCATACTTGTTCATAGGAATCATCATAATTTATTTAGAGCTGCATAGTGTTTCATTGCATGAATACATTATATTTTAGTTTTCTTTTCTCCAACATACAGGCATTGATATTGTTTCTACTATTTTGCACTTACAAACAATTGTGCAATAATTAACTTTGTGGACATGTATTTTGAATTGTTAAATATTTCAGGGTAGATTCCTAGAAGGGGAAAGCAGCATTAAAAGGTAAGTGCATATGTGGTTTTGTTAGATATTGTCAAATTCCTTTTCAAAGGTTGTACCAGTTTGCATTCCAACAAGCAATATGAGTGTGTTTCAGTTTTACTGTGACAACGTGGTCATGTTTTAATTTTCACAATCTGAGGTGTGAAAAATAAGCCTCTGCTGTTTTGATATTCATTTCTCTAGTTTCATATGAAAAGATGCTCAAATTCACTCATATTTCTCATATTTATTCAGGTTCCTTGTGTTTTTCTTTCTTATTTCTTACAGTTTTATTGCATGAAAGATGTTTGTAATGTTTGAAATTGCACGACTCAAGTCTTTGTCTTGAGACCTCCCTTACTCTCAGAGGGCCTCGCAGCGCAAGAGGTAGTGAGTCCGTCACCACAGGAAGTGTGCCCATGTACAAACAGGCTGTTCAAACATACAGTACGGACTGCTATGATGTTAGCAAACACCCATGTGGGAAAAGTAATGAGAATTCATCCAGTCAAATAATACATTTTGAATTAGTTTCTGAAAAACATGTTCCATGAATTTAACTAGGGAATAGAGGATAATCACTACCAATACCAGATGTGAAAGAACAAACAAAAAACTCTTAGGACATTAACAAAAAATATTTTACTGAGCCATTTAGCTATTCGATTTATTTGATTTTTAGGTTACATTAATTTAGAAAACAGAGAATGAGATCAAATGAGAATAACTGCAGGAGATGAGTGTTGCAAAACAACATAGTGAATCAGTAGACCTAAGAAAATGGGAAATCATATGAAAGGCATGTGTAAATGGTGATCTTTGCATCAGGCCTTGTTATGGCTGTCAGTGAACATGGCACTGAGATTTCGATATACTACCAGTGGGAACAACGAAAACTAATGAGCTTTTATTTTCTCTGTTTTGTGTAGTTTTTGATTGGGTACCTAAGGGGAAAAAAGTGCAGATAGTAAATAAGTAGAAAAAGAAAAGGGGACACAAGGATAGGATGAATTCGTAATACTAACAACAATAATGCCAGATGAGATCTCATGATAACTGAAGTATGCATCATAGGTCAATTCATACTGTTTTGTATTCATGGTTCCTAGACTATTCAGTTTTAGGAGAGATACAAGGACACACTTCAGAGAAGGTAGAATCCGTCATTTCATCCTTTACATTTATACAGTAAGAAAGAAACGGGAAAGAGGAATGGGCTTCTTGACAATTTCATGTTTTTCTGCTGAAGGATCATGGAGTGACTAAGAGCTGCCAGTGTTTCGTTTCCCTCACTGGATTGTCAAAATACTAAGCCCACTTGAATGCTAGGATACCTCACGTTTCTGAATATTCCTTTCAGTGGCAAATTATAAAAGGGACAATACTCTGTGACAAATTATTTGTTTTTTTTTTTCATACAGTGATTACAGGGGACCTTTATTCATTATAAAACAAATGTAATCTGCATGTTATATCATGTAAGAGACGGCAATTGAAGCTAATCTAGGACCAAACAGTAGGCACTTTCAGCAAGCTAATGGGCCGTGCCTGTGAGTGCTTGGATGGGGACAGACCCAGAAACTCAGTTAGAACTCGAGTGCGCCAATGCTGCTGGTGGCAAAGTTATGGAGACACAGCATGGCTTCCTGGAAAACAGTAAGAAAAAGGTGGCAGAAAGAAAGAAACAAGGATAGAACAAAATCAGCCACAAATATCCAAACAAGATGCCATGAAAATGGCTTAAGGAAAGGAGCTAAAGACCAGGGGTACACAGTTTCTATAGGAAGAGTCCAAGGTTAGCCATCGAAGTGGTGGGATAAGTTCCAAAGAGGCAAAGGTATTGCTTAGACAGACTTTGATCTTGCTCCCAGACTGACAAGGGGCTGTGTGACAAGGACATTCTCCATTCTGTCTACTGTGTGAAAATCTCTCGTGTCACTTCCTCATCATCAGAGATGGGCTAACAAATTTAACAAGTAAAAATGTGTAAATATTATCACAGATGCCTAATATCTTGAATGCATTTGTTCTATCAGGCTTTCAAGAATAGGTAACAGTATGAGAGGCAGAATAAAATTGACAATGACCCTTTTCTTATAGAATTTAGTCTAGTTTAATGATTCATAGTTATGGCAGCTGTCACCCACCTCGTCAAAATTTTTATGATTAATGGACACTCTTACTCAAAAATGTAAATATAATCATACATATATTCCATCTGTATTACTCAGATATTCATGGAACTCTTGGATTTCATTTATGAGCAGCAGTTTAATAAACACCAGGTTAATGGAAAAGACCCACTGGTGGTTTTCCTACTTCTGTTAGTTATAAAAAATTTAACATACATACTTAACGAGATGCAAATTTAATATGGCTAGCCTCTCGTGCATTACAAGGGCTTTAGGCAGCTTAAATCCAATTGCATTCCTTCTACTTAATATGTTAATTTTGTCCAGAATTTTAGCTGTAATTTCTTTTATTCTAACCACCAAATGAAATGCATTCTGTACCGTTTTATACAGTCTGTGTGAGTATAGATTTAGTCACATGCTTACCAGTGGATTTTTTTTTTTTTTTTTTTTTTTTTTTTTACATTTCCTTCTTGCAACTCAGAGCATTCCTGGAAAATAGTTTTTATTTTCTCCTGAAGTGTGTCTTTTAGAAATTTCTTTTCTGAGGATCTGTTGACTCACAGAATTTTATGACTGGAAGATTTTTTTGGTAGTTCTCATCTTTTTCAGTAATATAAATTATTTTTGCACTTTGAGAACAATGCTAAATATATAGAAAAATTATACATATAATCTGAACAACTTTTCCTCAAATCACTTGAGAGTAAGTTGGCAACACAATAGATACGCTGTCCTCCCCAGATACATCAGTTTGCATTTCCTTAAAACAAGAACAGGCCCACATGTAACTGTTAGAATCAAGAAATTAGTGTGGGTGCATCACCACCTTTTGAGCCTCGGGCCATGTTCAGGTTGGATCCTCTGTCTCATGATGGCAAAGGATGCCGTTCAGAGTCACAAGGTTGATTTAGCTGTGGTGTCTCTTTAGTTTCCTGTAGTCCGGAGTAGCTCCTCAGCTTTTCCTTGACCTTCGTGAAGTTAGAGAAGAGTGATTTTGCAGAAAGTCCCGCAACATGGGTTTCTTTAGTATTTACTTGTAGCTGGACTCATGGTGTACATCCTTCATAGGAATATCTCAGAAGTGATGTTCTATTCTCTCTATTCTATCAGGAGGAACATGATTTTGACATTGGTCCATTACTCATAACGTTCACCTTGATCACTTAGCCAAGGTGGTATCTTCCAGTTTTCAGGCTAAAATTCCTTTCTTTAACTTTTGTAATTAATAAGTATTTATATATAATTATAACCTGTTTAAATGTCCCATTTCTCATCAATTTTTAATCATTCTTTTATTTACATGAAAATGAACTCAGAGTTTTCTATTTTATTTAATAGATCAAAATTCCCCACTGTCGTTTTTCATTCTGAGGCTCAATTTGTCTTCTATTTGGCCACTGGGAGCCCTTCCAGTTGGCTTCTGTGTCCCTGTGACATGTTTCCATCATTCTTCGAGCACTTTTCTGCCTTCTGGCACAAGATGTTCTAGGCTCATCCCACACATCTTGCACTTTCTTTTACAACCTCAAAATTAGCCATTTCCGCAAGGAAGTTTGGTTTATTGTCATGGAGAACATAACTCAGAAGCCATGATTTACTTGGTGAGTTTAAGGCTATTGGGGTTTCACTTTCAGTAGACAGAACTAGGGAATATACATATGAGTGTAATATGTACATACATACACATGTCTATCTATCATCTATCTCTATCTATCTATCTATCTATCTATCTATCATCCATCTATCTCTATCAATCCATCCATCCATCCATCTCTCTATATCTAATCTCTCTACCTACTTACCTATCCATCCATTCTATCTATCTAATCATCTAGTCTGCTTATCTATGTTGAAGTTAATAAATTCACACCAATGACTTCAATTTCCACTCGATGCCACAGTACGTTTTCTGGTCTCTTCCATATTTGCAATTCCCTTTTCCAACACTGAGAAACTCGCTCTTTTTAACACAAGATATTTACTAATATGCTCAATCCTCTTGCATGCAGCCAGCCCCCAATGCTGTCACTGCACCAGCATAGGCCCACACCCTACTTGGATGCCTGACTTCCTTGCTTGAGCTCTGACTTTCCATTTGCAGATGCCCATCCCCTCATGCTCGGAACACTCTTCTGCCAGCCTCGGGCTCTGACATTCCTCTCCTGGCCAGCCCTCTGTGAGGTGGCTGGCATTTCTCTGTGATTATTGAGCATTTTGAGCTTACAATGAACCAGCAAGGATTCATTCCCTCAGCAAAGGGGAGATCCATCTTCTGGGTACAGGGTGCATCCCAACTCCAATCCTCTATAACAAAGAGAGGGGTTATGTCTACAGCAACCACATGGTATACCAAGTTCTTAGCTATGATTTTCCCAACTTACAAAATTTTTGTGCCAGATGAGTGACTTAAATCTTCACTTAGACACTACTCAGGAAGCACTTTATTGTTTCTCTATTGGCTCTGTCATAGCAAAGACAGACCATGAACAAATGTGTCATGAAATGTTGACCCTGGCTGAAAACTAGTGTGCGTCGGGAAAAGCACAGAAGGTAACCGAGGGCCAGAGAACACCAAGTTCTGTTGGGATGGAATTTAAGTGAGTTTTCAGAGGGACAATCATCCCCCCAGATAATTCATCCTGAACCTTTCTGTGTTTTCTTACCCACGCTCTGCTTATGAAGCAAATACACTAAAAGAGTTTGTTATACTCTTGATAATTGCCGTATCGGTTATCACTTGCTAGTGACTGCTGCCTTTGTTGGAAACTTTTCCTAGATACCCATCTGAAATAAGATGTAGACAAACCACTTAGTAAAATTCTATGAGTATCAGCATTCAGATACTCTTCAAAGTAATTTAATATTTAATCATTTGAGTTTTGGAGAAAACAAAATCACTTTTGATTTATCATTTCATTATTGATAAAAGCTGCTGTAGAGACCTTTCTTTAAGTGTGAAGGGAAAGACGCTTTTTATCTTTTTGTTTTGATTTAAGCCTGAGTTGAGACTGGAACAAAAAAGAACTTCAGAGAAATTCATCCTGCCGCTTTTTTTCTAGGAAAAAGAATTTCATCTTCTATACTTTTCCTCACATATTTATTTTTATTTTTTATTTTTATCTTTTTAGAGACAGGTCTCACTCTGTGCCCAGGCTGGAGTGCAGTGGCATGATCATAGCTCTCTGCAGTGATGACCTCTTGGGCTCAAGTGATCCTCCTACCTTAGCTTCACCAGTAGCTAGGGCTACAAGCGTGTGCCACCACACACTGCAAATTTTTTCTATTTTTTGTAAAAATGGGGTCTTACTATGTTGCCCTGGCTGGTGTTGAACTCCTGGCCTAAAGTGATCCTTCTGCCTCGCCCTCCAAAGTGCTGGGATTCTAGGTATTAGCCTCCACAATGGATCCACATATTGTAACATAATAAAATATCCTATTTTGAGTATGGAAAAAGTGGTCCATGGTGTTTGAACACGTAAGCTATTTGAGTAAAAGCCATTCATTCAACACAGACACACACACATACACACAGTGCACATTATTCAACACAGAGGCACACACATGCACACAAGTACACATGCAGAAACACACCTTGAACATGTTCTGCTTTGCCCAGTTCCTAAAAATTATGTTCCATTTATTGTAAATGGATAGCACGTGTTTATAGAGCTTAACTACCTGTGTAGTTACAATACTGTATTAAAACTGTCTGGACCAATTGGTTGTATTTTCTAATATCTCTTTATAAAATACAATGAAAATCCAAACAAAATAAAAAATAATATTAGTTGTAATTTTCATAAGTTATAATCCTCCTTCCTTTGAGAAAGATCGTGCTTCTAGGATTTGGGGAGCATAATGCTTTGAATTTTGTGCTGTGTTCACCTCAGTGTGTACACAGAGGGTGCTTGATAAATGGCTTTGATGGCACAGGAGGACTGAAACAGCCAGAGACTGGAGCTGGAGCTCAGATCTGTCCATGAGACAGTTCACTTGGGCCTGTTCTATTCTTTGCAATTGTCACAAGTCAGATTCCATCAATGCCTGCATTAGCCTCTCCATGCCAAGCCCCTTATGAATGAAAGGATGATCCCCTTCAGAGCCCAGGACTGCTGGGGTTCACGATCTTTGGCTGCTTTGTGCCTGCAACACCCTGGAGCACAGTGTGTGCTGGATGGGTAAACAAGTGGGTGCCCACGTGGCAATCTGAGATTGGGGTCTGAGAGATCCCCAGGTGTAGAGGGCAGGACCTGGCTGTCTCAGGACCCCCAGCTCCACTGCAGTCCACAGTTCAACTGAGTTCTACCTGTGTGCTTCAGCCACTTCCCCAGGTAGCGCCTGCTAAGGCAGGCACGTTGCAGACTACTGGAAACCAACATCATATTTACTTTGGAGTATTCACTCTTACCTCCCACTCACTACATCCAGTTCTAAGAATTAAGCTCTGTGGGATGGACAGAACATTGAAGCCACGTCCTTCGTCTGGGGTAATACCCGAGGTTCGTTGGCTCCAACAAGGAAATCAGGGACACCCACGCTAAGGAGTGAGGTTAAGAGCAGAGGTTTAATAGATGAAAGAAAGAGAAAGGTGCTCTCTCCTACAGACGGAGGAGTCCCCAGCGGGTCTTCCAGTCTGCGGAAAAGAGCAGGAGGTTTTATAGACGAGCTGGAGGAGGCAGCCCTGTGATTTTCAGAGGGCATAAAAGATTGGTCTGACCAGGGGTGCCATTTGCACAGCCCCAGAAGAACTGGTCAGGACTGGGTGTGCCGTCTGCATAGCCTGCGAAGAGGCTGGTCACACACCCCCAGTCTTTTATTACGCAGATGGGTTCTCTACTCAGCCGGGGCCACGTTGTCTGCTGTTTTTACTGTACACTTAGTGACAAAGAAAAGGGAAGATGGGGCCTCCATGTTGAACATAACTGGTCCCCCGCAGGCTTTCCCTGTTGGCACAGCTGCCGGCATTCACCGTGTGCAAACCTCCGCCTTGCTTATCTATGTCTGCAGCTCCATCTTGCAGGCTGGTCTTTGTTACAAAAGAAATTATTTGGGGTTGCTCTTTGTTAAAAGGTAAGCCTTGCCAAGGACTCCTTTACCCTCACTATCTGCCGAAATAACTTCTTTGTGGCTGCTGTAGCAAAATGACCTTTTCTGGGTGGTTATGAAGATCCCTGGAGAGGGGCATGCAGCAGCTGCTGAATAAGTCAATGTCTGTTGTGGGAAGTCAGGGACCCCAAATGGAGGGACCGGCTGAAGCCGCAGCAGAAGAACATAAATTTTGAAGATTTCATGGACATTTATCACTTCCCCAATCAATAGTCTTATAATTTCCTACACCTGTCTTTAATCTCTTAATCCCATCATCTTCGTAAGCTGAGGATGTATGTCGCCTCAGGACCCTGTGATGATTGCTTTAACTGTACAAATTGTTTGTAAAATGTGTGTTTGAACGATATGAAATCTGGGCATATTGAAAAAGAAGAGGATAACAGCGATTTTCAGGGAACAAGGGAGATAACCATAAGGTCTGACTGCCTGCAGAGCTGGGCAGAACAGAGTCATATTTTTCTTCTTGCAGAAAGCAAATAAGAGAAATATTGCTGAATTCTTTTCCCAGCAAAGAATAACCCTGGGGAAGTAATGCATTCCCAGGGCTAGGCCTATCAACGACCGCTCTGGAAGTGTCTGTCATATGTGGTTGAAGATAAGGGATGAAATACGCCCTCGTTTCCTGCAGTGCCCTTAGGCTTACCAGGATTGGGAAATTCCAGCCTGGTGAATTGTAGTCAGACTGGTTGTCTGCTCTCAAACCCTGTTTCCTGTTAAGATACTTATCAAGACAATATGTACCCAGCGGGACATGCAACCTCATCAGTAATTCTAATTTCACCCTGGCCTTATGATCTTGCTCTGCCCTTCTGCCCTTGTGATCTTTTATTGCCCTTTGAAGCATGTGATCTTTGTAACTTACTCCCTGTTTGTACCCCACTCCCCTTTTGAAATCCCTAATAAAAACTTGCAGGTTTTGTGGCTCAGAGGGCATCATGGAACCTACCAATAGGTGATGTCACCCCCGGAGGCCCAGCTGTAAAATTTCTCTCTTTTGTACTCTTTCTCTTTATTGCTCAGACTGGCCGACACTTAGGGAAAATAGAAAATAACCTACATTGAAATATTGGGGGCTGGTCCCCCCAATAAATGTCAACAGTGACCCGGGTGCCAATTCACAGTTGGATTTTTTTCCTAAAGAGTTGTTTATAAAAGTATTAGTGGGAATGATGAGAAGAACATTCACTCACAATGCATCTGAAATCCTTGGGACTAGAAGTGGAAACCAGGCAAGTGGAAACCAGGTTCCTGGGACCTCACTCGGCCTCTGAACAGAATTCTTGTTAAAGTCCACATTAAAATGAGATAAGCTTTAAAATAAGGCTCTACCCTTATTACTGGACACAACTGTTAAAGTCATGTCTATCCATGAAAATATTTAGATGGATCCTCTAACTGCAGGCAAGTAGAGCATTAGGTGAGAATGAGCCACCTTCATGAGGAAACCCTACGCCCTGTCAACCTGCAGTTACCTTCAGCGTGCACCAGAGACTGAACATTATATACCAGGAGATCAAACACAAATTGCCAGTCCTTTCTCAGTGAGAGCACCTGTGATGCATGGCATGCCCGGGTCTGGCTCATGTCACTCCTCTGGGTCCCACTGGCTGTCTTTTCTGTGTCCTGCACTCTATTTTTTAAAACTAGGCTTTTATTACTACTTGGAGATTGTATTAGTCTGATCTCACACTGCTATAAAGACATACCTGAGACTGGATGATTTATGAAGAAAGAGGTTTAATTGACTCACAGTTCCACAGGCTGTAAAGGAGGCATGACTGGGGAGACCATAGGAAACATAGGATGTGTGACAGCCGTGCCTGTTTCCCCTTTACCTTCTGCCTTGATTCCTAAGGCAGAAACGTAGCCAGAAAGTAGTTTTTACCTTTTCTGATTCAGAATACTTTTCTGATGTAAATCTACTCTATTAAGAAGACGAACTGCCCAGAGAATCAAATAAACTACAATTTATAAGGTTTATGCTTAAGATCATACATTATGTAGATTACTTAGTAATTGCAAATATGTAGAATAATAAATGTCTACTCACATATGTGTCTATGTATGTGGAGATGTGTGTGTACATATATGTGTGTACTTGTGTGTATGTGCAGGTTTGTATGCCCAATATGCCCATGTATGGTGACTGAGATGCCCCTGAAAATTGTGAACCCCCCCTGACTCTTAGGAACCCCTGAAGCCTGGAGAAAGGAGATGCCCTTCCCGAGAAGGAACGATGCTTGTATCTTGCCTGGAGACACCGTGGCACCTCTCGCTACAATGAGCCATGCATCTTCCTCAGGTCCAGCCTTCACTTCTCTTGGCCACTAGGCTGATGAGGATAATGTCACATATCCAGCAGAAATATGGGGGGCCTGATAAAGAAGGAAAAGGAGGTGCAGGAGCATCCCAAAGGCACACGATGCAGCCAGAATATCCAACTTGAGATGGGGAAGGTGAGTGGCTCTGGTTTTTGGAGCGCATGATCGAAAGGTCGGGAGGTTCAGGATTATTTAGAGATGCTCGTCCCTGCAGTCATGAGATACAGAACATAACCCTCTGGCAAGAACCCAGGAGGCAGATTTGCTGCTAGGATGGCAGCTCAAGGTTCAGAAAAGGCGATGCTCCATGCTGTGTGAAATTGAAATACCACCGTTTCTGTGGTCAGCGGTGGAGGGATGCGGGTGTGCTCCAGTGATCATGGTGTAAGTGGCTGCGTGGTCCACTGAGTGATGTGCGTGTGGAAGGATGGAGGGGATGCCACTTCACAGCCAGGAGATGTGCTGGTGCAATGGGCACCCGTCTCTAAGCTTTCCAGCAGTGGCCCTCCTCTGTCAAGCAGGGCCGCCGATAGCAGAGACTGTTATGGGATGAGATTTGCTGGTGGCAGTGGGGAGGACAGGACCCTGGCCACAGGAGGCTGTGCAGGTGAGCAGGGACAGGTCACAGTGGAGCCCAGATGCCTTTCCCTGCACAGAGAGATGGAGACAGTGGGCGGGGGGAGGGGGGGCACGGGCACCGAATCTCTAAAAAACAGATGGGAAAGATGGATGATGGGAGAGTGGGGTTGTCAATCCCACAAAAACTCACCCATTATTGTATCGTTTCTGGGTCTGGGTCAGCTTACAGATCTAGACCCACTGACTGAGGCATGGCCGGGTCCCCAGGTGGAAGGGCCATGCAGCCCCATGACATGCAGACATGGAGAGGGTTTCCAGTCTTCCCTTCCTTGGTGTGGGCCTACGTAATGTGTCCACTTGGCTGAGCTAGGGAATTCCCAGTGCTGCCTTTCCTGTGGGTGAGAGCAACTCTTCCAGAAGAGGTGGAGGGTGGAAGTGGTGCAGCAGCTCTCTGGAGCCCACAGACTTTGTTGCTTTTCTGCTGGTCAACCTCAAACTGCCCAACTTCCCTGTTACCTCCCTTCAGAATCTCCAGTTCCTGGCCAGGTGCTTGTACTTCACAATGGAATGAAGGCCTCAGTTGTGCCGGATGCCCACACCATCAAGGTCAGGGCCAAGGGGAACCAAAGCCGAGGACAGTCTATCCTCATGGCTGCAGCTCCTGCTCCTGAGTTCCACTGAGCCCATGTTCCCAGCCCTGGCAGTTTTGAAATTCTGAAATAATTGTTCATGTGTTCTTTCTTCATATACAGCCCGAGGTTGCTGAACAACTGGTTTTCAGCAAGCATCTAGTCACAATTGTGGTTTTCTGCTACTGTTATTAATTGGCTTTAAATTATGTTCCAGAATATTGCCTCTTTTGGATTCAGGCAAGTTTAATAGTTCCCATTCAAATGCAGACACACACGTATGTGGTCTTCTCTCTTGAATGCTGTTCTGTGGCCAACTCCAAGCTTCATAATAACCCACCAGCACCCCAGACCCAACCATAGCAAACATTCCTTGGTACATAAGATCCAGCATTTCAATGGTGTGTTGTTTTCTTCCCTTCTTACTTTCTTTTCTCCAGAGAGCAAGATCTCATCCCTAGCTACTTCTTTGCACAGCAACAGACAATGTAGGCACCAACATGCTTATTGAATTCTGCAGTTGTTGTCTATGTGATTAGTTTATCTGTTATGCTGATTTAGTGATGACTCGGTGGCCAGACCTTAAATAATTCTGAAAGCAATACCTCTTAAAGATAAGCAGGAGTTGTGGTTTTCAAGCGTTATTTCTTTAGATGATTTGCATTGAAAGCAGGATAGGAAACACTAAGGACCACCAACCCCAGCTTATCCATTCTAAAAATGGAACATAAATTAGTGACAATAGTGAATTCTCACTTGATAAATAAATACAAAGGATATTTGGATGATTTTGCTTCTGCTTTGGCAATTGAATAGTGCAGGACTGTGTGTAATGCAAACAGCGACATGTATATTATGTTAGAAGTCAAAACACTCATTTAGTTTTGAATCAAAATGTTTAAAAAGCAAGAGTAACAACAACTGAAAATTCCTTGACCACCTTATGACAACAGTGATAATAAACTGATTTTTAGAAAGCCTACTTGGAAAACACAGTTGGGGGATACCAACTGTCTATGTAGATGCACAGTGTGAGTTTGACAATATTTCCAAGAGTTGCATAGCAGCCAGATTTCTTAGAAAAGTACTTAGCAAGACATTTCAGTAAATCCTGCTAAAGCAGTCATTGCAACTATAAATGGCAAATATTATGAATCCTAAATATTAGTACTTAACTAGGATGAAGACTTTATCAAATATACAATTGAAAGTTCTTGGAATCATGAAGCATTTTCCCCTAAAAACAGAAAGAAAAGACCACGTTTTGCATCAGAAGAACCCACAGGCTCCACGAGGGTGCCTCAAGTCATATTTGGATGCTTATTGTTCTTGGACACTATTACTGGGTGAATGACGCACTGGCTTGCGTAATTCATCATAGTCCATTCTGATCCTTCCTTCCACATCTACAATATCTGATGGAAAAGAACACTTTCATCTGGACAATTAAGCTTGGGAAAGTATTCATTTCCTTCTGTCATTCAACAAATAGTCACTGAATGTCTTCAAGATGCCCATTGCTCTGGTGGAGACTGGGATGCTGTGTGAGAACCAGAGGTGCGTCAGGACCTTAGGTCTGATATGGTTTGGAGCTGTGTCCCCACCCAAATCTCATGTCAAAATATAATTCTCAGTATTTGGGGTGGGGCCTGGTAGGAGGTGATTGGATCGTGGGGGTGGTTGCTTCATAAATGGTTTAGCACCTTCTCCTCAGTGCTGTTCTTGTGATGGTGAGTGAGTTTTCATCGGATCTGGTTGTGTAAAAGTGTGTAGCACTCCCTGCTCTCTCTTCCTCCTGCTCCAGCCATGTAAAGTGTTGGCTGCCCCTTTGCCTTCAGTCATGATTGTAAGATTCCAGAGGCCTCCCCAGAAACCAAACATGTGCTGCCATGCTTTTTGTGTAGCCTGCAGAAACGTGAATCAATTCAACCTCATTTCTTTATAAATTATCCAGTCTCCTTTATAGCAGTGTGAGAACTGATAAATACAGGGTCCTTCTATAATAAGAGAATGAGAAGCATTAGACAAGCAATCACATCAATAAAGCTGTTAACAGAAACAGGCTATGGAGGAACATTCCAAGTGTTATTAAGATGCACAACACTGAGACATCTCCTGATTGAGTGCTCAAGGAAGACCACCTTAATGTATTATTATGAATATTAGTTAACCTGGGGTTGGGGATAGATTTGGAGGAATGGAGCATGTTGAAATCTCCAAAGAAGAAACAGAGATGTTCTGTTAGATGGATGTAAAGAAGGCCAGCTTTGAATGCCAAGAAAATCCAGGAAGGAGGACAGGTTGGAAACAACTGGAGAATCAGGGAGAAGCAGCAGACTGCTGGAAGCTTACAAGACCTGCTAAGGATTTTTACCATCATTCTAAGCATGACATGAACCCAGTGAAAAGTCTGGAGCAGAGAAATAATGCAACTAGATTTGCATAAAAATTTTAAAAAATCATTCTGCATGAAGTGTGAAGAAGGCATCAGGAAAGGTTAGAGTGGGTGTGGAAAGCCCAGAGGGATTCAACAGGAGTCCAGGGAGAGATGAGAGCAGAAGGAATGGAGAGGGGTGGAGAGACCCAGAGGAAAAAGGACTGTAAAATTCATTGCATTTATTGGAGTAGTAGAGAGGTATAAGGGACAAAGGGGCTTGAAGTGAAGCCAATCACTTATGTCCCTAACACACCCCTTCTCCCATTCCTGGGTTGGAGATTCTCAGAATCCGGGCATGCTTGGGGAAAGTGTTGTACAAACATATTGAACATCAATAACTCCATTGATAATCAGTAACATCAATTTATTGGACAGGAACATGACTGCTGCTGCGTCCCCCTTTCAGCTGTCAGGCTTATTCCTCTTGGTTAAGCACAATGTGCAAGTTGCCGCTCTGATCTGGGACCAGGACCCTGACTCCATGCCTTCCTCTCCTAGGCCATACAGCTTTCTGTCTCCTGAAGGTAAGACCAGAAGAAAAATGCTTCTCTCTTATTGTCTTATGTCCTCCTAAGATCCAATTTAAAAAGTGAGACTCTAATTGCTCCTGAATGAACTACTCTAACTTATTTAGGGAGAAAAATTGAATAAATCAGAACATTCTTTGGACTGAGTCATCGTGATAAGTACAGAGTTATTCTTGGTTCATGATACACATGAAGCCAAAACATATTTCTTGCTTGAAAATAAACATTAATATAACTTTGCCCTTATTCTCTAAGAGGAAGAAAAACCAAGTAATGGCAATGTACTAGGAAAATTTCCATAAATATGTAGATATTTCTTATACTATTTTATTTAAATCTTAAGTTGATACAAACACAAATAGAATCGTACAAAAATTTTCATATAAGAACAATTTAACATATTTCTTATATAGCTAAATATATTAATCCCTTCTGTAAGCCCTACAGGATATTTTGCATATTAATGTAAATATTTTATAGTGCATGTTTATTCAGTCATCAGTGTAATGGGTACCTACTGAGTTCCAATTACTTGTGAAAATGACACAGGGCTAATTTGTCCATTCTTCATCATTTATCCAATTTGTTCTATGAAGAGGTATGAGTGTTGGCTGTATCTGGTGTATTAGGTTGAATAATAGAGATAGAAGTTTTAATAAGACTTGATTTCTGGCATTAAGAAATGAGTAGTCTAGTACATGTCTTATTTTACTACTTTAGGTGAATATTTCATGACAAGTAAATATTTTTTAAAAATTTTGACTTCTCAGGCCACAGAGAACCTCTCAAGAAAACCGAGTTTAGCTTAAAGGTGTTTCTAGCATCTGTGAGTTTTTAGAGATTCCCAAACCATAAAATTAGATCTTTAAGAACATGCAAAAAGGAACAGACATGCTGAAGGGTTAATAACGAGAAGCATGTGCTTAGTCTCTGTGCTTTACCACGTGGACACTGTTGTCACTGCTACTAATGATCACATTTTCAGGTTTCTATTTCTGGTGTGGGTGGCACTGCTGTTTCTTTAGAAAACATACTTTAAATGGCTTAGGGAGTAAATGTGGAAAATAGAAATACAAAATAAGTAGGAAGATGAATGAACAATTCAATATTATATTCTGGAGAAGATAAAAATAAAAAGCGAAGCAATTAACACTACACGTGAAAGATGAGTGTGTTGTAGTTGACCACAGGTACCAAGGCTCCCTGTATTCTGACACCCAAGTGCTCCATACATTTCTACTTTTAACAGGCCTGCAGAATCGTCTGAGTTTATAGATACACGCATGTAATTGAATTAGAGTGCAGACACGCATTCTCTTCCATGTCAGCTGAGAAGAGGATGAGACTAGGGGCAGTGGCCATCCAGCAGCCGTGTGAACCTGGTGTGCAGATCTTGGTTTCTAAGGCCATTCTTCCATAAAAGGCAGCAGGGCACCTTGGATAAATGGCTGATGCTAGGACTGGGGCAGGAAATATCCAAGGTGCACATTGTTGCCAGAAAGCAAGGGAGTGCTCAACACACGCGCACACACACACACACACACACACACACACACACACAGCATATGTCAAGAGACACAGGAGTCAACTGAAGGGCTCAGAATAGCCAAGTAGGGAACAATGAAAGCAAGAAAACAAACCATGTAGCACTGGATTATAACCCAAAGTATACAATGAACATCCACGGGTCCATACTGATATGAAAACGATATCAACAAGTAACTGAACAGAGCAGAATAGCAAACTATCCTGTGCAGAATAATTCAAAATAATTTATATAAATATTCCATTCTCAGGAGGAGGGTCATCACTCCCCACCCTTCAGTGTGGGTTGTGAACAGGAACTTCCTTCTTAAGAGTACAGCATGGGCAGTGAGATGAGATCACACCATTGCACTTCAGCCTGGTGACAGAGTGAGACTCCATCTCAAAAAAAAAAGGATGGTCGCTTCCAAGATGGCCAAATAGGAACAGCTCTTGTCTGCGGCTCCCAGGGAGATCGGTGCAGAAGATGGGTGATTTCTGCATTTCCAACTGAGGTACCTGGTTTATCTCACTGGGACTGGTTGGACAGTGGGTGCAGCCCACAGAGGGTGAGCTGAAGCAGGGTGGGCATCACCTTACCCAGGAAACGCAAGAGTTTGGGGAATTTCCCTTTTCTAGCCAAGGGAAGCCATGACAGACTGTACCTGGAGGAACAGTACACTCCCGCCCAAATACTGTGCTTTTCCCCATGGTCTTAGCAACTGACAGACCAGTAGGTTCCCTCCTGTGCCTGGCTTGGTGGGTCCCATGCCCACGGAGCCTTGCTCACTGCTAGCGCAGCAGTCTGAGATCAACCTGTGAGGCTGCAGCCTAGTGGGAGGAGAGGCATCTGCCATTGCTGAGGCTTGAGTAGTAAACAAAGTGGCCAGGAAGCTTGAACTGTGCGGATCCCACCGCAGCTCAGCAATGCCTACTGCTTCTCAAGGATCCACCTCTGTGGGCAAGGCATAGCTGAAGAAAAGGCAGCTGACGATGTCTGCAGACTTAAACATCCCTGTCTGACAGCTCTGAAGAGAGCAGTGTTTCTCCCAGCATGGCATTCGAGCTCTGAGAACAGACAGACTGCCTCCTCAAGTGGGCCCCTGACCCACATGTAGCCTGTCTAGGAGACATGTCCCAAAAGGGGCCGACAGACACCTCATACAGGTGGGTGCCCCTCTGGGATGAAGCTTCCAGAGGTAGGAGCAGGAAGCAATATTTGATGTTCTGCAACATTTGCTGTTCTGCAGCCTCCGCTGGGGAAGGCTGAGGGTCTGGAGTGGACCTCCAGCAAACTCCAACAGATCTGCTGCTGAGGGGCCTGACTGTTAGAAGGAAAACTAACAAACAGATGAGAATAACATGAACATCAACAAAAAGGACATCCACATCAAAACCCCATCTGTAGGTCACCAACATCAAAGACCAAAGGTAGAATAAACCACAAAGATGGGGAGAAACCAGAGCAGAAAAGCTGAAAATTCCAAAAACCAGAGCATCTCTTCTCCTCCAAAGGATTGCAGTTCCTTAACAGCAATGGACAAAACTGGACAGAGAATGAGTTTGACGAGTTGACAGAAGTAGCCTTTAGAAGGTTGGTAATAACAAACTTCTCCTAGCTAAAGGAGGATGTTCAAACCCATGGCAAGGAAGCTAAAAACCTTGATAAAAGGTTAGATGAATGACTAACTAGAATAAACAGTGTAGAGAAGACCCTAAATGACCTGATGGAGGTGAAAACCACAGCACAAGAACTTTGTGATGCATGCACAAGCTTCAATAGCCAATTCGATCAAGTGGAAGAAAGGATATTAGTGATTGAAGATCAAATTAATTAAATAAAGCAAGAAGACAAAATTAGAGAAAAAAGAGTGAAAAGAAACGAACAAAGTCTCCAAGAAATATGGGAATATGTGAAAAGACCAAAGTTATGTTTGATTGGTGTACCTGAAAGTGATGGGGAGGATGGAACCAAGTTAGAAATACTCTCCAGTATACTATCCAGGAGAACTTCCCCACCCTAGCAAGGCAGGCCAACATTCAAATTCAGGAAATACAGAGAACACCACAAAGATACTCCTCGAGAAGAGCAACCCCAAGACACTTGGTCAGATTCACCAAGGTTGAAATTAAGGGAAAAATGTTAAGGGCAGCCAGAGAGAAAGGTCAGATTACCCACAAAGGGAAGCCCATCAGACTAACAGTGGATCTCTCGGCAGAAACCCTACAAGCCAGAATAGAGTGGGGGCCAATATTCAACATTCTTAAACAAAAGAATTTTCTACCCAGAATTTCATATCCAGCCAAACTAAGCTTCATAAGTGAAGGAGAAATAAAATATTTTACAGACAAGCAAATACTGAGAGATTTTGTCACCACCAAGCCTGCCTTACAAGAGCTCCTGAAGGAAGCACTAAACATGGAAAGGAACAACTGGTACCAGCCACTGCAAAAACATGCCAAATTGTAAACACCATCAACGCTATGAAGAAACTGCATCAATTAACAGGCAAAATAACCAGCTAACATCATAATGACAGGATCAAATTCACACATAACAATATTAACCTTAAATGTAAATGAGCTAAATGCCCCAATTAAGATACAGAGACTGGCAAATTGGATAAAGAATCAAAACCCATCAGGGTGCTGTATTCAGGAGACCCATCTCACGTGCAGAGACACATATAGGCTCCAAATAAAGGGATGGAGGAAGATCTACCAAGCAAATGGAAAGCAAAAAAAAAAAAAAAAGGGGGGGGGAGGGTTTGCAATCCTAGTCTCTGAAAAAACAGACTTTAAACCAACAAAGATCAAAAGAGACAAGGCCATTACATAATGGTAAAGGCATCAATTCAACAAGAAGAACAAACTATCCTAAATATATATGCACCCAATACAGAAGCACCCAGATTTGTAAAGTAAGTCCTTAGAGACTTACAAAGATACTTAGACTCCCACACAATAATAATGGGAGGACTATAACACCCCATTGTCAATATTAGACAGATCAACAAGACAGAAAGATAACAAGGATATCCAGGACTTGAACTCAGCTCTGCATCAAGCAGACCTAATAGACATCTACAGAACTCTCCACCCCAAGTCAACAGAATATACATTCTTCTCAGCACCACACTGCACTTATTCCAAAATTGAACACATAATTGGTAGTAGAACACTCCTCAGCAAATGTAGAAGAACAGAAATCACAACAAACTGTCTGTCAGACCACAGTGCAATCAAATTAGAACTCAGGATTAAGAAACTCACTCAAAATTGCACAACCACATGGAAACTAAACAACCTACTCCTGAATGACTAGTGGGTAAATAATGAAATGAAGGCAGAAATAAAGATGTTCTTTGAAACCAATGAGAACAAAGACACAATGTACCAGAATCTACGGGACACATTTAAAGCAGTGTGTAGAGGGAAATTTATAGCACTAAATGCCCATGAGAGAAAGCAGGAAAGATCTAAAATCAACACCCTAACATCACAATTAAAAGAACTAGAGAAGCAAGAGCAAACAAATTCAAAACCTAGCAGAAGGCAAGAAATAACTAAGATCAGAGCAGAACTGAAGGAGACAGAGACACAAAAATGCCTTCAAAAAATCAATGAATCCAGGAGCTGGTGTTTTGAAAAGATCATCAAAATAGATAGACTTCTAGCAAGACTAATAAAGAAGAAAAGAGAGAAGAATCAACTAGATGCATTAAAAAATGATAAAGGGGATATCACCACCGATCCCACAAAAACACAAACTACCATCAGAGAATAATAGAAACACCTCTATGCAATGAAACTAGAAAATCTAGAAGTAATGGATAAATTCCTGGACACATACACCCTCACAAGACTAAACCAGGAAGAAGTTGAATCTCTGAATAGACCAATAACAGTTTCTGAAATTAAGGCAATAATTAATAGCCTACCAACCAAAAAAAGTCCAGGACCAGATGGATTCACAGCCAAATTCTACCAGAGGTACAAAGAGGAGCTGGTACCATTCCTTTTGAAATTATTCCAATCAATAGAAAAAGAGGGAATCCTCCCTAACTCATTTTATGAGACCAGCATCATCCTGATCCTGACGCCTGGCAGAGACAACAAAAAAAGAGAATTTTAGACCAATATCCCTGATGAACATCAATGTGAAAATCCTCAATAAAATATAGGCAACCTGAATCCAGCAACACATCAAAAAGCTTAACTACCATGATCAAGTCAACTTCATCCCTGGGATGCAAGGCTGGTTCTACATACACAAATCAATAACGCAATCCATCACATAAACATAACCAAAGACAAAAACCACTTGATTATCTCAATAGATGCAGAAAAGGCCTTTGACACAATTCAACAGCCCTTCATTTTAAAAACTTTCAATAAACTAGGTATTGATGGAACATATCTCAAAATGATAAGAGCTATTTATGGCAAACCCACAGCCAATATCATACTGAATGGGCAAAAACTGGAAACATTCCCTTTGAAAACCAACACAAGACAAGGATGCCCTCTTTCACCTCATCTATTCAGCATAGTGTTGGAAGTTCTGGCCAGGGCAATCAGGCAAGAGAAATAAATAAAGCATATTCAGTTAGGACAAGAGGAAGTCAAATTGTCCCTGTTTGCAGGAGACATGATTGTATATTTAAAAAACTCCATCATCTCAGGCCAAAATCTCCTTAAGCTGATACGCAACTTCAGCAAAGTCTCAGAATACAAAATGAATGTGCAAAAATCACAAGCATTTCTATACACAAATAACATACAAAGAGCCAAATCATGAGTGAATTCCCACTCACAATTGCTACAAAGAGAATAAAATACCTACGAATCCAACTTACAAGGGATGTGAAGGAACTCTTCAAGGAGAACTACAAACCATGGCTCAATGAAATAAAAGAGGACACAAATGAAAGAATATTCCATGCTCATGGATAGGAAGAGTCAATATCATGAAAATGGCCATACTGGCCAAGGTAATTCATGCATTCAATGCCATCCCCATGAAGTTACCAATGACTTTCTTCACAGAATTGGAAAAAAACTACTTTAAAGTTCATATGGAACCAAAATAGAGCCTGCATTGCCAAGACAATCCTAAGCAAAAAGAACAAAGCTGGAGGCATCACACTACCTGATTTCAAACTTTACTACAAGGCTACAGTAACCAAAACAGCATGACACTGGTACTAAAACAGATATATAGACCAATGGAACAGAATAGAGGCCTCAGAAATAACATCACACATCTACAACCATCTTATTTTTGACAAATCTGACAAAAACAAGCAATGGGGAAAGGATGCCCTATTTAATAAATGGTGCTGGGAAAACTGGCTAGCCATATGCAGAAAGCTGAAACTGGATCCCTTCCTTACACTGTATAAAAAATTAATTCAAGATGGATTGAAGACTTAAATGTAAGACCTAAAACCATAAAAACCGTAGAAGAAAACCTAGACAATACCATTCAGGACATAGGCATGGACAAAGAGTTCATGACTAAAACACCAAAAGCAATGACAACAAAAGACAAAATTGACAAATGGGATTTACTTAAACTAAAGAGCTTCTGAACAGCCAAAGGTACTATCATCAGAGTGAACAGGCAATCTACAGAATGGGAAAGAACTTTTGCAATCTTCCCACCTGACAAAGGGCTAATACCCAGAATCTACAAAGAACTTAAATAAATTTGCAAGAAAAAAACAACCCCATCAAAAAGTGGGCAGAGGATATGAACAGACAGTTCTCAAAAGAAGACATGCATCAGCCAACAGACACGTGAAAAAATACTAATCATCACTGGTCATCAGTGAAATGCAAATCAAACCACAGTGAGATACCATCTCATGCCAGTTAGAATGGTGATCAATAAAAAGTCAGGAAACAACAGATGCTGGAGAGGATGTGGAGAAATAGGAACTCTTTTACACTGTTGATGGGAGTGTAAATTAGTTCAACCATTGTTGAATACAGTGTGGCGATCCCTCAAGGATCTAGAACTAGAAATACCGTTTGACCCAGTGATCCCATTACTGGGTATATACCCAAAGGATTATAAATCATGCTGCTATAAAGACACATGCACACGTATGTTTACTGCAGCACTATTCACAATAGCAAAGACTTGGAACCAACCCAAGTGTCCATCAATGATAGATTGGATTAAGAAAATGTGGCACATATACACCATGGAATACTATGCAACCATAAAAAAGGATGAGTTCATGTCCTTTGTAGGGACATGGATGAAGCTGGAAACCATCATTCTGAGCAAACTTTCACAAGGACAGAAAACCAAACACCAGATGTTCTCATTAATAGGTGGGAACTGACCAATGAGAACACATAGACGTGGGGCAGGGAACATCACACACTGGGGCCTGTCAGTGGGTGGAGAGCTGGGGGAGCGATAGATTAGGAGAAATACCTAATGTAAGTGACGAGTTGATGGGTGCAGCAAACCAACATGGCACATGTATACCTATGTAACAAACCTGCACGTTGTGCACATGTACCCTGGAACTTGAAGTATAATTAAAAAAAAAAAAAAAAGTACAGCATGGGATGGGGGAAAAAGAGTACTTTACTGCTTTGAAACTTGAGGAAAAAATGAGGTGATGGAAGCTGACATTACCAGTGACCATCCTGCTGATGGTGTGGAGCTCTGCTATGACCTGCAGGGGTGGATGCTTTGTGGCTTTCCTCCTGAGAAGCCCAGAAACCCAACCTAATCATGAGAACCACATCAGACAAGTCCAGATTGACAGACATTCTGACCAGTTCCCAAGATGTCAAGCTCATCAAAAATGAGGAATGTCTATGAAACTCCCACACCACAGGAGCCCCACGGAACAGGAATGTTAAACATAAAGTGTCCTGGGTGGGATTCTGGAACACAGGATATTGGGCAAAAACTAAGAAACCAGAATAAAGAATGGACTTGATTTAACAAAACTGTGTCAGTGTTAGTTCACTAATTGTGACAGATCTACCACAATCACCAAGACTTAATAAAAGGGGAAATTGGATGTGGGATAGCAAGGGCTCTCTGTACTATCTTCACATTTTTTTTCCTGTAAATGTAAATATTTTCTAAAATAAGCTTATTAAACAATTTTAAAATTTTATTATGGTTATGATTTAAAATATTATAATCCATTTAAGAAACATTCTGTAGTTTTTATAAAGGGGTACTATGTCTGGGAGCTGTTTTGATACATATCAGAGTCACGTGTATGAGGTTATGAATGGAACGAGGTTAACAAAATGAGCTATTGAAGCTGGATAATGGACCTCTTTAAACGATCCTTTCTTTTAAAATTGACACATGATGATTGTACATATTTATGGGGTATGTACTGATATTGTGATACATATCATATAAAGCAATCAGATCAGAGAAATTAGAATATCCATCATCTCAAACATTTATTGTCTTTTTTTTTTTTTTGTATTGGGAACATTAAATATCCTCCTGTTTAAAACTACGTATTATTGTTAACTACTTTTGTGATAAAATGGTAATATAATAATACAAAAACTTTGAAAATGAAAGGACAATTCACAGAAAAAATGTTGTAAATAACTAACAAGCATATGGAAAAATGTTTAACTTATCACAGCAGAACTGTGGAAACAACACAAATGATCTTTATTAAAGTGACTGAGAAATACTTTACAAGAACATTGCCCAATCACTTGGTATCTATTTGTCATACAGCCTACAATAGATATGTAGGCATTGATATGGAAAGATATCCAAGTTATTTTAAATGAAAAAAGCACCTACAAAACAGATTTTGAAATGTGATGTGATACTTCTAAATATGTTTGAGAATATGCACAGTAAAATAAAAGTGTAATATGTCAATCACATCATTACCAATGTTTGGGATTGGGATTAGGAGAAATCATGTTTCTTTTCATAAAGTATTTCACATACCATAAAAAAGAATGGGATTCAATACCATAAAATAAAACAAAATTAAAATACAAAAGAAAACATGTTTATTGCAGGATTATTTACTTTAAAAAACAACTGAATAGAACTAAGACATTGTCAAAAGTGAAATGTACAACAATTATTGTGTGTGTGTGAAGCATCGGGATGCACCTCTGAGCCAACTAGTTCCGGACCAGCTGCTGATCTTAGAGTTTATTGCAGTAGAAATAGATGTTAATAAGATATTGCTTCAAATGTGTATTGGCAAAGTATGGCACTGTGAGGGAAAAAAAATGACCTTGAAAGAATCCTTCAGGTAATCCTGACTTTCTCTGGTCATACGATTTGACTGTGTCCCCACCCAAATCTCGTCTTGAATTGTAGCTCCCATAATTCCCTCATGTTGTGGGAGGCACACAGCAGGAGATAATTGAATCATGGGGGCAGTTTCCCTCATACTGTTCTGATGGTAGTTAGTAAGTCTCATGAGATCTGATGGTTTTATAAGGGGAACCCCTTTAGCTTGGCTCTCATTCTCTTCTCTTATCTGCCACCATGTGAGATGTGCCTTTTGCCTTCTGTCATGATTGCCTCCCTAGCCACATGAAAATCTGAGTCCATTAAACCTCTTTCTTTTGTAAATTGCCCAGGCTCAGGTAGGTCTTTATCAGTAGTGTGAAAATAGACTAATATACCTGGGAATAAAACTAGTCTTTTTTGAAGATGTGAAAATTGAGCCAAGATGCGAAGTTCAAGTGAATTTTGGGCAGTGGTTTTCAGAGTGTGGTCCCTGGACCAGCAGCATCACCATCTCCCAGGAACGTGGTAGAGCAGCAGACTCTAGGATCGCACTACAGACTTACGGAATCTGCCACTCGGGGTGGGGCCCAGGGTCCTCTGTGCTAATATCCAGAAGATTCAGATGCAGGTTGAGTTTAGGGCGAAAGAGCCTGGATGAGGGTAGAAAGAGCTTCAGGTAGACCTTTGGATAATTATACATGTAAAGACACTTCTGTGAATAAAATGTTGTGTTTTCTTTGAGTTCAATTGAATAGTGACTTTTGCTTCTTTTCTTATGCTCTTCACAAGGATCTTGCAATTATAATTATAAAACTAGGGCACAATGAAATTAAATGACTGCTTTCAACGTAATGAGAAATTTTTAAAAAATCTCCTGGCAGATTAGTATTCAACATTCAAACATAAACAATATACAATAAACAATAAAAATGATAGATAATTCAACTGAGCTAAAGAAAGGTAATGGAATCTGAAACCTCCTCTTAATGGGATCCATTAAATGACCACAAAATACAGTTCCACCCCAAAACCAGGAATATAAATTAAAGATTATAGATCTAAGGAAACAATTAGCTGTCTAAAAAAAACCAAAAACCTTAAAAATGGGTAAATATGCAAGGGTGCCATCAATCTGTTGCCATTAGAGCTGATTCTAGACACTGGACCTGCTGTTTCTTCTAAGAGATGTTAAGTGTCAGGTCACATTACTGACCAAACATTACATTTACTTCCCCACGACTGGGTTAATTCATAGTTGAGAGAGTGCTGTTGACTTTTCCTGCTAAGGAATATTTGGTACTTATGTTACAAGACTAAGATACTCATTCATGGGTTTATTCACTTACTCTCAAGCATTTATTAATGGTCTATGTGCAGGGCACTTTATGTGTTATTCTACTAGATATAAACCCTAGTAAAACATGATTAATTTCCCCTAAAAAATTCATAGTCTAACCCAAAACGAAATATACTCAGAACTTATATATGCCTAAGTAGATAAATGAACGAAAATCAGAATTTAAACAAGCAAAGAAAGGAAACAGAAAGGAGACACACCAATCTGAAGGCCAATAAAAACGTGGGAGGCAGGAGCAACACAGGCACTTTTTGTTTTGTAGTGGGAATGAAATGAGGATATTTACATGGTTACATTTAATGGGTCTATTATCTTATGATTGACACACAGAATAAGCTCTGGCTTAAAACAGATCCACAGATCCATTACAGGGCTCCACTGCAAAGATTACACTTGCAAACTTCAATTTCTCTTCCTGTATAAGAGCCTCAGTAGAGTGATATTATATCTGGAATTTCAATAAGATCCAAAATAATGCCAAAGGTAGCACTTACTCTGACTGAAGTACTCCATAGACTTGAACCCTGTGTGATACTGTTCTCCACCTTGGTAGGTGTAGATTGCAGCACTCACAATGATTGCAGACCTCTCTTCATAAGATTTCTAATTCCCTGTTAATACCTAAATGGAACTTCCAAGGCAGGGAGGCTAAACTGTCTCTCTGTAATTTAATACTTCTCTGAGGGACTTAATAAGCTTTAGAAACTATGTGAGAGCAGTCCTATTTCTGTTGTAAATTAAATACAGGTGATTAAGCTTGAGATGTTTTTCCCATGGTATGTAAGTCTTTTCACCAATGTGTTACTTAAAATATGGTTGTCTTTGGATTTCAGTTCCCCAACAGGACCTGTTCCTTTGAAGATCTTCTGCATGGTGAATATGCCCAGTTCAATGGGTGTGGCTGTGATCATGTACTGCAGTAACACAAACAAAAGGAATTTAAACATGTAGTATTCCTATCACCTGAATGATTAAGATAAAATGTCATTTAACTTGAAGGATTCCTGGATATTGTAAGAGAACATGCAGGTCTGGTTTATTCGATTATTCACACATAGTCCTGTGCACCGTGTGTGTCAGCATAGGCGAATGGGAAGTTTCCACAGTGAGTGGGGTGTGAATGGAGAATTTTCCCTAGAGACTTGACCAGCCGTGTTCCCTGCTGTCATCTCAGTGTCTAGCACATGGCAAGCACTCAGCTGAATGAATGGATGACTCCACGGAAAGATATCAAAAACAGAAAGAGTCTTGAGTGGCCAATGGGGTTTTTATTGCAACCGCTTAAGGACTTTGTCAAGAGCAGAGAAGTTCCAAGGAGTTTTCTTTGGCTCGTGGCTTCTCTGCAGACCTCTTATTGGCCCTTGAGATGCAGCTGATATTTGTGAAGGTAAGCAAGGTAGGTGGAATTCTGAGAGGGCCTCCAAGGCACGAGCCCTCACTTAAACACCCTGTGTGGTCCTCGCCCTGAGTGCAGGTGGGGGCTGTGACCATGACGGTCTATGGCTCCCATGGTTACACTGCAGGCTGCAATGAGAGTTCTTTGCTGGGCTTGAAGAGACCACCAGCCTCACAGGGACCTGCTGTGGAGGCCACACGGCAGGGACTTGAGGTTGGCCTCCAGGAGCTGGGGGCGGTAGGTAGCCAAAAGCTGTCAAGGACATGGGAACTCAGCCCTACAGCCACAGGCAATGGCTCTGCTGATGCCAGTGAGCCTGTAAGAGGACCGTGAGCCTCAGATGGGAGGGACGCTCGAGCCTGCTCCTTGACTTCAGCCCAGTGAGACCCAGGAGGACCCAGCAGCTTACATTCAGCCTCCTGACCCAGAGAAGCTGGAAACTAATAAATGTGTTGTTGTAAACACTAAATTTGCAGTAATTTGTTATGCAGTAAAAGGGAAAAATACATAGGTATCTGGATATGTCAAACTTAAAAAGATACCCACCTACCCGGATACTCCTGGGGTGGTGGGTAATGTCTGTCCCTGGGGATGCGAGAAGCCCGCACTCCCCAGTCTCCCTTGCAGTTAGATCAGGGCTCAGTGTGAGTGAGTTAAGGCCAATGGACTTCAAGGCCTTGCCCTTAAAAATATCCCTCAACGGCCAAGTGTGGTGGCTCACGCCTGTAACCCCAGCACTTTGGGAGGCCGAGGCAGGCGGATCACCTGAGGTCAGGAGTTCAAGACCAGCCTGGCCAACATGGTGAAACCCTATTTCTACTAAAAATACTAAAATTAGCCGGGTGTGGTGGCGGGCACCTGTAATCCCAGTTACTCAGGAGCCTAAGGCAGGAGAATGGCGTAAACCTGGGAGTCGGAGGTTGCAGTGAGCCGAGATCACACCAGTGTACTCCAGCCTGGGCGACTGAGCAAGACTCCCCCTCAAAAAAAAAAAAAAAAAAAAAAAAAAAAAAAAAAAATATATATATATATATATATATATATATCTCCCTCAACATCCGCTCTGAAGCTCCATGACAAGAACATGAAAGATCCCCAAGTCACTACTTGGAAAAGAGTCACTAAAGAGAGATGCCAGTGAGATGCATCTCACTATGAAGTGAACCAGAAAAAAACCTTTTGTTGCATTGAGTCACTGAAGTGTCCAGTTGATTTATTACTGCAGCATAGCCTATTTTATCCTCACTAAGTGTACTTCTGAACACACTCAAGTTTACGAAGCTTCTGGTTAACTAACCTCACAGTGTTTATACCCTCCACCTGAACTCCCACTAGTCTTTTTTAAAAGAACTTCCTAAATTGACTGAGACCTGTCTCAGCTATTTTGCGTTCACATAGGTCATATTGTCCTTCTGATGCGGAGAACCAGAGCTCTTCGTAAATTAATTTAAAATACTTCCTGTTTCTGTTTTGCAAATCTCTGATTAAATAAGAATTAAATGGAAGCCATCAGGATCCTGGAACAGTTAACCTGTTCTTGACCTGAGGGGGTGATGGTTCTTCTCCTGTGACCTCTGACACAGTGGAAATTCCGTAGAGTGACTTATTTCACACATAATCGACACAGAGAGGGTGGCGACTGAAAGGACCTGGCCTAGGACTTTGGATTTCAGAGTCTGAATTGAGTGAAAGTAATGTGGCTTGTCAGGTAGATAAGGGAGGAGGGGTGCCAGCATCCCAGAGTCGCTACATACTCCGAGAGGTGACCCTGTCCCATTCCCTACCCACACTGCCCTTACTCTGCCTCTAAGCATTTCTGCAAGTGTGAGTCAAAATTGCTGGTAAAAGTCCAAATTCCTCAGGTGTTAGGGTAAAGAAAATAGTTTAAAACAATCTGTTGTGAAGACCTAATCTGGCATACAATTCTTTCTGGGACTTGCAATTGTTGGTGTAAATACATGCGAATTTTCTTACCGTCTTTGACTCTGATATTTTAAAATTTGAAATGAACTCAAGAGGCAAAATCTTATCATAGGTAAATGCATTTTTTTCTTCCTTTTGAAAACAGTTTAAAACACTGCTAGAAGAGCTGAATCTTTTAACACCTGCTCTTACAACACTTCATTTCAAGGAATTTGAGCTTAGACAATACCATAGATGGGAATGTGTTTTCCAGGAAGGGAAGCACAGCTGCCAGGCCTCCTTAATACCTGGACTGGAAACACTCAGAATGCCACTGTCTCTGCATTCTGCACCAGGCCCAGAATAGAGGAGGGCAGCCTCGGTGACTGCCTCCCACTGGTATTGTGAAAATCACTGTAAGGTGAAAGAACAAGGTGCAAAATGAGATGCAAAATGAGCTGCAATACTCAAGAAAGACACAGGAGAGAAAAGCCCAACCAAATGAAAATCCCATTGGAAGCAGAAGACGTGGTCTTAGACACTGCTCAAAATGCAATCAGGACATGAGAGAGAGTGTGAAAAAATGGAGAAATATTAAATGGAAAAGAGAAAGGATGTTAGATGTGAGAATGAAGCAGGTTGTATCGGTCCATTCTCACACTGCTATAAAGAACTGCACAAGACTGGGAGATTTATAAAGAAAGGAAGTTTAATTGACTCACAGTTCTGTATGGCCAGGGAGACCTCAGGAAACTTACAATCAAGGCGGAAGCCATCTCTTCACAGGGTCGCAGAAGAGAGAATGAGTGCGAGCAAGGGAAATGCCAGACAGTTATAAAACCATCAGATCTCCTGAGAACTCACTCACTATCATGAGAATAGCATGGGGGAAACTGCCCCTGTGATTCAATTACCTTCCACCAGGTGCCTCCAATGACATGTGGGGATTATGGGAACTACAATTCAAGATGAGATTTGGCTGGGGACATAGCTAAACCATATCACCCATTGAAGCAAATATTCTTGAAAAAGAACAAAATAAGTTTTCACAGAAATGACATTCCTCAAAAATGGAAGATTGCATCAGTAGGTTTACAGTACAGAGTCTGCTTTAAGGGGAAACAATGATTTGGATCAATTACCACTGAGCTATCCTAGTCAATCGACTGAATTTTAAATGTAGTAGAGAGATTCTAAGGACGTCTGGCTAAACAAGTCAATCGTATGGAGGAAGTAAGCCAGTGAAGCTCAGACTTCCCACAGCCACACTAAGGCAGACTGTGGAATGAGCTAATACCCACAGATGCTCCAACTCACAGAGGCAGAGTGACCTGCTGTGGAGTCCCTCCCCTCTCCGTGCTGCCACAGGGTGTGGGCTATACTCTCTAACAGGGCTCATCCAGGCTCCACACTGGGGCCACTTCCTCCCGCCTCCTTCCCTGGCTGCCTAACCTGTCATACACCTGCCAGGGTTATGGCGCTCAGTGCTTTCCATGTACATCTCACCCTGTGGACTCTCCTCAGCACACCTGTATCCCTCACCCTCCACTCAGACCCATCCTTTAATACTCCACTTAGTTGTCCCATCTAACAATCCTTCCCTGGCCCTTAGTGTCCCCAGCCTTAGTGTCCCCAGCACACCATGCTCCACAGACATCTCTAGGCACTCACCTGCCAGGCTGGGTGGGAGCCTTCCCCTGTGCTCCGTCCACCACCTCTTCTACTGCACCTACAGCATCCCTACTGTGGTGATCTGCCCCTACATCTACCATGGCTTCTTTGGGGCATGGAACATGTTACATCCAATAAGCTTATTCCCATTGTCTGGCAGATAGATTTTTCATAAGATTTAATTTCTGTCTGTCCAATAAATAATCAAGTGTACAGACTTAGATGAAATTGTCTCCTTAAAGGGGATGCAAACTTTAGTAATTGAATGAATTTTGTTGGTTGAAAATGTATCTACATCACAACTGACGCTCATTTTATAATGCATACCTAACAATCCGTGGGCATATCATTGCCTCACAGTTTACTGTTAAGATTTCTTAAATGGAAATACAGCATAGAAAATTAAATTCTGGAGATTCTGGGTTTATATTTGTTTTCTGCAAAGCATGCTGGATGGCTTAAGCATTCAGAATGATTCTTCAGAAGTCCTTAAGGTGAAGTTTGATTTACATAGTGCTTGACCCAAGCCACTTGCTTTCCTGGAAAAGGCTTGTTCAGGGCCTCATTTATCCTCCTGTGCAACAGTTTCTGGCAATGGGGTTGAGAACCTGTCAAAATAAAAGGTGTTGTGATCATTCAGTGAATAATTCATTAAAGCAGCCTCCGTGGAGCATGACGTGCTGGGGACACTAAGGCAGAAGGTGAGCCCTTTCCTTCACAATCACAAGGCAGTAGAGATGTCTGTGGGGCATGGTGTGCTGGGGACACAAAGGCAGAAGATGAGCCCTTTCCTTCATGATCACAAGGCAGTGGAGATGCATGAGTAGCAGAAAATTGCAAAGCAGTCTCATAATTTCTGGGCAGAATTAAGTTGATTAACGGTTACAAATAGAACACCTTCATTATGGAGACTCAACATATCTGGGGGTTAAAATGACTCTTTTTTATTATTAGAACAGAATAATTTGGTCTGAGGGCTCTCATTTCATAAGATACATATGCCAAGAAAGTTTTAAACTCTATCTTGATGCCAGAAAAGTAAAGTTTCCAAGCTGTTCTTCTAAAATTTTAGTCCAATATGTATGCTAGAATAAGGATCTTATTACCTCTACTTCATTTCATTAATTTAGTAATCAAGATTATTAAAACACTTTAAAATTATGCAGAAGGCAAAAATTTAATCAAACCATTCATCCTTCTCTGATGAAAATGGAGGTCTAGCGAAGGTGTTTTGCTAAAGCCTTGCTCAGTGCTGTTGTGTTGTAGGTGTCTTAGTCGACGTAGCCTGCAGTCACACACTCACATTCACACTGAAACACATACTGATATTCATGAAGGAACCCATTTTTATGTTTATGACAATTCAGTGTCTTTACTCAGACATTAGAACACATCTAGGAAAAACAAACAAGCAAAAACTTCCAGTGAGAAGTATTCTTTCCTTAATAAAATCACTGAAGCATAGCTTAAGACATCATCTTCACCATCTACAAATATTCTGAACAGCCAAGGCCTGTTGTGGGAAGAAGCTTTGTGTTAGGCCGTTCTTGCATCACTATAAAGAAACATCTGAGACTGGGCAATGTATAAAGAAAAGAGGTTTCATTGGCTCGCGATTCCCCAGGCTGTAAAGGAAGCTTGGTGCTGGCGTGTACTTGACTTCTAGGAGGCCACAGGAAGCTTCCAATCATGGTGGAAGGTGAAATGAAAGCAGGCAAGTCACATGGCAGGAGTAGAAGCGACAGGGATGGTGGGGAGGTGACACACACATTTAAATGACCAGATCTCAAGAGAACTCACTATCATGAAGACAGTGCCAAGCCATGAGGGATCCACCCCCATGATCTAAATGCCTCCCACCAGGCCCTACCTCCAGCACTGGGGATTACAATTCGACATGAGATACGGTGAGGACAAATACCCAAACCACAGCAAAAGCAAGCTTGCCCTAGAGAAGGGATTCAAGAGGACCAAAGGCAAACTGCAAGCAAGGGGAGGAGGTCAGCTCCTAAAAAACCTACAGCATGCAAGTCCAAGGTTGAACATGATAGCTGTGCTGTCTAATACAAGCCTTTTTTAAATAAAATCGGAGGGCTGTAGGACGTTTACATATATATATATATATCCTATACAGCTTGCCTTCATAAATTTCAGGATATACAGCAGTACTTACAAATGGCTGTGAGTGCAAGATCAAAATTCATTCTAATGATGTATCAAGAATCTTTGTATTTAAAAAAGTGTATAATATCACAATCTTAGGTTCTGTGTCAAATGAGTTTCTGATGCAGGAGCTTGATAGTACCACTGTGTTAGAGAGACACGTGTTTTTCATTCCTCAGTCCCAGGAGTGGAAGCCACAATGGACACTATGGTCTTTTGAGCAGCATGAGCAGGTCCCAAGTGGAGAGGGTCCTGCCACCTGGGCTGCACGACCCCTAGACACTGCTGTCTCAGCGTCTCACTGGGGGAAAAGGTGCCAGTGGAGCTTAGGGAAAGTGCCCATGGGAGAAGACAAGCAACTTGGAGTGGAGAATCACACACCCTCAAAAGTAGCCCTCAGCCACTCCTGGGTAGCCCAGAGCCACCATATGACCACGTGACTGGAACTGCTCACCTGGCATCTACAAATCCTCACATTATGCAAAAAGAATGGAACGTGCCTCTGCTATTTTTTTTTTTTTTTACCTTGAACTTAAAATTTGTCTAAGACAATTTTCCAAATAAAATGTCCCTGGGTGTCCTCTCTTCTACAACTGGCCCTGACCAACCCATATCTTGAATATTTTCTCTGCCTCTGTATTAGTCCACTCTCACACTGCTGATAAAGGCATACCTGAGACTGGGTAATTTGTTAAGAAAAGGAGGTTTACTGAATTCATAGTTCCACTTGGCTACGGAGGCCTGACAATCATGGCAGAAGAGCAAGCGACATCTTAAATGGTGTCAGGCAAGAAAGAATGAGAGCCAAGCAAAAGGGGTTTCCCCTTATAAAACCATCAGCTCTCCTGAGACTTACTCACTACCACGAGAGCAGTATGGGGGAAACCGCCCCCATGATTCAATTATCTCCTACTGGGTCCCTCCCACCTGGGAATTATAGGAGTTACAATTTAAGATCAGATTTGGCTGGGGACACAGCCAAACCATATCAGCCTCCCTGTAGAAAACAAAATGAGATTTTAGAAATGCTCTGTTATAGATGCATAGCATGATTTTGTGTACATGTATTGAAGAAGAATGAATGAAGACAGAATAAAGTTACTTGATCATCAGACATTAATCAGGTAATTCTATCAGGTCTCAGTCAATTTCATTAGATAATAATTTTCAGATTTCAATTGCTCATTTCACAAATATTCTGTTAACAAGTCAGGTACACGTTTTTAAGTTATTTGCATTATTCAGAGGAATGATGCTATGAAATTTAAAAATTATTTTAATATCAAAATATTTAATCTTTATATTATATACCTAGATATTTGCACACTAAATTAAACCAATAACAGAAGTACATGCAGTTTAAAATGATCAAATTGATCTACAAGAGACAAACTTCTCAGTAATATCTATTATATATACATATCTGTGACACCCACAAACACACATATTCATAGCAATCTTGATATTGGATAAACCTGTCTCATTCCCTGAAACAATTGTACCTACTTTGCATCTGTAATTTAACGGGTTGCTAGGGAACTTGGCTTTTTGGATTTATTTCTTTAAGAGGTCATCCTTTTAAAAGCAGCCATCCCAGAATACACTTCTTCAAAAGCTCTTTTTCAGTGTCCCTAATAGAAGCCTCATTTCAGTGTGTAAGCAGAACATTTGCAATTTGGTTTTAATCTTTCTCCCTGTGGCACTCATTTCTATTTCATGTGCTTTGGCCTCTCTTGGCTCTTTTCGTTTTTTTCTGTGCATTAATTACCCTTTTGCTATGTTTTAAGTGTCAGAAATGTGCTTCTTGGCTTTTAACATTGGCTTTAGTTCTGCCTCACTGATCCTTGAAAGACACAATTGTGTTTCTGATTAATTACCTTTCTCATCTGTAAGAGTTGAAGAAGGAAGAAAGCGACATGAAAAGTGGCTCAACAGTCAAAGGTTTATTTTAGAGAATAAACCTGAGAGAGGTTTCTGGCCGAGTTAGGTCAGGAGCCTTTTCTCTTACACACTAAGGGTATTTAAGGGTTCAGGGGCTCGTGAGGAGGGGGTACCTTATCCTCCTAGGGCCTGATGGCTCAGTTAGGACCAGGTGTGCTATCTGTATAGAGCAGAGTTTTTATCAGCTCTCACCCCATTCCCAGACCACCTAGGCCAACTTTTAGTCTGTATCTCTTTGTCTTGCTTATTAGGGAGAAAGAGTTTCTGTGTCTGTTCCCACACATCTTCCTGCAGCTGCAGGCGTACTCCTCAGTCTGCCTTTAGCTTCCCTATCTTCATGCACCTAAAAGGAAAGGAATGTGCTTATTAGGGCCCATTGTCTCACTGGGGCCCATTGTGTAAATATGAAGTTTGGTGATTACCCAAGAGACTTCTCCCTTCTGTGCCCGAGCTGTTTTATGTGTTTTACTGTCTGCTTTTTCTGGCTTCTTGTTGTCAGAAGAGAATTAATTTTCTTGAAATGCATGAGGTTAGAAAGAGAGCTGGAATTTAAAATGGTGGTGTTTGTCCAAGATGATGGTGCTCCTGCTCTGTCATCATCTAAGAACATTCTTGTTATATTTCATTTGATGTTCAAATTGCTTTAACTTAAGTCTGTGCTACTGAGAACGTGCTGGATTTGAATCAGCCATTCAGCAAACACGCAGTGAGTGTGCCCGCCGTGGGCCGGGTGTGGGGCTGTGAGCTGAGAAGGTGCACCTGGTCTGCAACCTTTCCACACAGGCAAAGCCTCAGCCAGGTGATTACAAATAGCTAAATAGTTGTAGGTGTGGAAACCACCTCACTGGGAACCACAGGGTGCTTGGGGGACGCTACAGATAGTCCTTGGGAGGAAGGGGGCTGGGATGCTTGTGAGGCCTGCCCCGAGGACAGCATTAGATGGGGTTTCAGAGGAGGATTCAGAGTCACGACTCCACAAGGGAACATGGAAGCTCCCATGGGGAGGAATCGAGGCTTTCTACAGCCCTGCAGGGACAGAACCTGTGTCAGGTGGAATAACTACTACTGAGGAGGTGAACACAGGGGTCTGAGGGCCTAGGGGCCACGTTGCATTCAGCATTTTGAGCTTTACTCTGCTTGAAAGAGGAAGCTGCTGAGGACTGGATGCTTGTGAGTTAAAGGATCAGATTCACTTACTTTGTATGAAAGGCCGTTCTGACTGATGAGCAGACTGAAGGAGAACCAATGTGGACGTAGGAAAACCCCTAATCCAGACAGGGGAGAGGGGAAGCACATCTTAGTGCGGGATGGAGCCCAGAGCCCCATCTAGCGGAGTTAGTCAGCGTCCAGGAGACCTGGAGAAGGAGAGACGGCCCAGGTCGGTTGCTCAGGGTTTAGCTAGAGCAACTGGGGACACGTGATGGTTTATAAAAGGCTGGGAATACTAAAGCCAGAGGAGGCGTGGGTGGGAAATCTCTGAACCTGGCTTTAGAAGTGTCCACAGCTGGTCCACGTGGAGAGGGAGTGTTGTGGACTCCATGGGCATGGGGGTCAGCTGCACTAAAGAGCACTGGAAACTGAGGTGTGGTGGGAAGCCGAGGGCCTGATGTAGATGAACACATGACAAAGGGTCTAATTATCCAGGGTAAGTGTGCAAAGGAGAATGGAAGAAAGCCTAGGACAGACAACTGAAAACCTCTCCTCCTTCACATCTAGGTGGCAGGGAAGAGCCAGCAGAGAAACAAACAGAATCATGGTTAAAAGGAAAACAAACAACAAACAAAACAAGAATGATGTAACCAAAGCCACAGAGAATTAGCACGTGGTATTGAGCTTGCCGAGAGGGCGCTGGGTTGGGACTGGAAGCCTGTGCTGGGTTTAGGCAGTGTGGGGCGTGGGTCCTCAGGGAGGACAGTTTAGGTGGAGGGGACTAGGTGGGGAATGGAGCCCAGGCAGCGGAGCACCCCGAGGGCTGGGCTGTTCCTCCAGGCTGCCCCGTGTGATTGAGGCCAGGGTCCTCAGTCACTGAGCTCACAGCAGCCCGCGTGTGGCTGCGTCGGATCCATTCAGGGAAGCTCTCCTAGAAGCTGGCCATGCCTCCAAACAGGTGCACGACCTTAAGGAGTGTCCAGCTTTGCTTGTGTGTTTGGTGTGCCTAGAGAGTGAGGACCTGGCCATGGATCTCTGGTCTGTTTCCCGGGGGTGTATCCTTGGACAGGTTGCCTCACTCACTGGTGCCTCCGTTTCCTGGCAGGCCCCACCTCCCTGGAGGTTGTGAGGACGCACGGAATGAGATGAGAACTGAAGATGCCTAGAGTAGCCCGGGATGCAGGTGTGCTCAGTACTGAGCAGTCTTCATTCCTCCAATTGCCACCAGGGGTCTCAGAAAAAAAGTAAATCCAATTTATCTGGCTATTTTTTTTTTTTTTTTTTTTTTTTGCTATTGATGTTTATGGCTACATGATCAATGTGCATGTTTTGGGGGTCCATGTGGTATTCTGAGGCATGGTATGGCTGCTCTGCCTTGGGGAGGAGGGGAGGAGGAACACAGCTGAGGATGCACAGCTGGAAATAGATTTTCTAAGTGGCCAATCCCAGTGTTGGGTTTTCGGGTTTCACTTTCTGGAGAACTGTTGTAGAGACAACAGTTTGAGCAGGGCCAGGAGAGCTCATAATAATTATTCCTTTCTTCATTTAAATTTAGCTTTTGCTAGGTAGTTTGTGGTTGTTTTCATATTCTAGAACTCTCCAAACTTTACACTTCAATTAAATTTTTTTAAAAGATTTCCTGGGACTATTCTTATAACAGAATCAATGGGATACAAAGACCATTCCAAGCCCCATTTCTTAATTTCCCAAAAGCATTTGTCTAATCATTGGTGTTTTAACTTGATTAAAATTTTCTCAATATTTCTGTTTCATGTTCAGGTAAGGAAAATGGCTTATCTAACTGGAAGCTGTGACTTATATTCTGAATTGGGTTGAAAATAATAAACTTTTCATGTTTCATGAATTGTTGCAGACTGAAGAATAATCACTTCACTGAAAGTTACCAGCTCGATGCACAGAGAGTTGACGGGACATCGAGAACAACCACCACCATCAGCCAAAGTAAAATGCCATAAGCCACTTTTTATTTCTGAGAAATCTTTTAGGCAAAGTGTGAGGCATTTTTCTCCTGAATTAGAGAAAGAGTTACCTCTAAATTATTAGTTTCACTTAATTATATATTTTTGGCTTAGTAATAAAACTAAGGAAATTACTTGCTCTTTTAGTAGTGGTGTTAATAAAGCCTTTGCACCTTTGCAGGGCTAAATCTTTTTCACTATGTGATATCAAGGCATATAAGTCTTAATCCTGGGGTTTGAAGTAAAAACATAATATATCTTTAGTCTATGTTGTTGTTTTTTTTTTACCCCCAGCTTTGGTGAGATATGGTTAGTATATAACAACCGCACATCATTAATGTATACAATCTGGCCAGTCTGGACCTATGTATACACTTCTGTCACTGTCACCACAACCAGGCAATACACATACTTATTGCCTCTAAGAGTTGTCTTGTGTCTCATTGGTTTTTGTTTGTTTAATGTGAGATCCACCCTGTTAACACTAACTGGAAGTACACAAAACCGTGTTAGTTCTGGGCACTGCACTGTACAGCAGGTCTCTGGAACCGATGCATCTCACTTAACTGTAACTTTATGCCCATTGGATAGTAACTCCCCACACCCCTTTCCCCAGGTCCCACTAAACACTGGCCTGCTATCCCCTCCTCTGACTATTCCAGAAGCCTCCTGTAGAGGAATCAGGCAGTGTTTGTCCTTCTGTGGCTGATATTTATTTTGGCATCATGTATTTTAGGCCTAGCCTTGTTGTTGAAAATGGCAGGATTTCTTGTTGAGACTGAATAATGTCCCATGGTATGGATATACCACATTTTCTTTATCCATTTATCAGTCAGCAAACATTTGGACAGCTTCCTTATTTTGGCTGTTGTGCACAATGCTGCAATACACATGGGAGTGCAGGTGTCTCTTTGAGACCCTGATTTTAATTATTTTGGGTCTATTCCCATAAATGGGATTGTCAGATCATAGGGTAGTTCCATTTTTACTTTTTGAGAGACCCCCATACTGTTTCCTGTAGTGGCGGCATCATTTTCCCATTCTCACTGGCAGTGGCTGCCGTCATCACGCCGGCTGCTGCAGGGAGGCATGGCTGGGGCTACAGACTCCGTGCAGCTGGTGGGAGACCCACCCTCCTGGGCGGGGCTACTACAGCTGCCTAAACTGCGGCTGTAGATCCGAGCCTCCTTGTGCTTTTGGAGGGGCCAGGAGCAGGTAGGATCTACCCTTCTGGGTGGGTGCAGACCTGGGCCTCCCACTCTGTGGAGCAAGCAGGTGCCAGGGACAAGGAGGAATCCTACCCCTTCTGAGTTGGCAGGGCAGGAGGGAGCTCCCCTGTGGCTGCCTGCCCAGTGAGTGGCATAAGGCTCAGGACCTGGGCATTGCTGCAGCCTGCACCCTTGGGGGCCCGGGAAGGCCCTACCCACTTCCCCCCATCGCTGCAGGCTCAGAGGTGTCTGTTCCTGCTGCCTGGCCTCTCTCTGCTCCCGGTGCCCACTCCAATCTCAGAGCTGGGTGGGAGCTGAGCCCTGGGGCCATGAATGGCAGTGGCAGGCAGATTAATTCCTGGGCAGAAGCGGTGGGTCACCAATAAGGCTCGCCTTCAGGCCAGGGAGGGCCAGGCTACCAGTCCAGCAGACTGCAGACTGGAGTGGGGACTCCTGGTGCCTCTTCCAGGCCTGCCCATGGCCACCCATGGACCAACTGGCAGGCCTTTCCTCCCCTGTGAGGTCCATAAAAATCCCTGGGCTCAGAGCCCAGGGCAGAGGATGACCAGAAGGTGAGGAGGGCAGAGAGAGGACTGGATGACCAGCTGCAGAGAAGAATCTCTCTCTGCTGACAGCTGGAGACGATGGGACAGCCAGCTGCAGAGAGGAATGCCCTCTCCACTGAGAGCTGCAGAGACAACCTGCCAGCAGAGAGGAGCTACTCTTTCTGCTGCGAGCTTCAGAGACCTGCAGAAATGTCCAAGCGATCTGCCTGCAGAGAGGAGCTACCCTCTCCAGGGCCACTTCAAAGAGCTGAACATTCCACTGGATGACCTGCCTGCAGAGAGGAACTACCCACTCCTCTGAGCTGTTCTAACACTTAATAGAACGCTTCTTCTTCACACTTTACTTGTCTGTATGCCTCATTCTTCCTGGACGTGGGACAAGAACTCAGGCAAAGGCACCACAACCGCCGGGGTTTCTGGCCAGAAAAATCGACACCCGAGATCGCTGAACACCACTGAAAGTGTGCAAGGCTCCAGCCTCTCCACAGGCTCAGCAACACTTGTCCTCTCTTTTTCTTTATAATGATCATCTTGACAGGTGTGAAGGGAAATCTCATTGTGGTTTTTTATTTGCATCTCCCTGGTGATTAGTGAAATTAAACATCTTTTCCTATTCCCATTGGCCATTTCTATGTGTTCTTTGGAGAAATATCTATTCATGTCCTTTGTTCGGCTTTTAACTGGGTTATCTTTTGTTTCTTATAATGAATGAGATATGCTACACTTATTGTAGGTCTATTTAAGATTTTATCTATAAAATATGGGATAGTTACAATGAACTGAAATGTAAAAGAAATGTGGGAAGCTGATTTTTTCTTTTGTTACTTGTATTTGACACCTACAAATGTGAAAAAAATTCCCTGTATATGTGAATTCCAGAAGCTCGTCTTGGTTGTTTATTCTTGTATTTATTTTTATTTATTATTTTTTATTTTTTTGAGACAGAGTTTTTCTCTTGTCACCCAGGCTGGAGTGCAATGGTGCAATCTTGGGTCACTGCAACCTCCGGCTCCCAGATTCAAGCAATTCTCCTGCCTCTCGAGTAGCTGGCATTACAGGCATGTGCCACCATGCCTGGCTAATTTTGCATTTTTAGTGGAGATGAGGTTTCTCCATGTTGGTCAGGCTGGTCTTGAACTCCTGGCCTCAGGTGATCCACCCACCTTGGCCTCATATCAAGATAGTTATGACTTACATGTATTTGCACAGTTTAAATTTTGTCAGTCCAGGCACGGGCTCTTCGGTGGGTCTATAGCACCTCTTTTGGAAACCTGCACACCTAGGCCTTTACCTTCAACTCTGTCTACTGAACTGTGTCCTGCAGAGGAACTGACTTCAGAATGAGTGAACTGCACCCAACAAGCACCACTGGATTGGAGGCATTCCCCTCAGGCCTGCAAGAAAGCAAAATGTAGCATGCCACTTTTATCTCTGAGAAAATTTTCAAGCAAGATGTGGGACATTTTTCTCCTGAATCAGAGAAAGACTTATCTCTGAATTATTAGTTTCACTTACCCATACATTTTTTGGCTTAGTAATAAAACTAAGGCAATGACATGGATTGTTTGTTCTCTTAATAGAAGTATTCATAAAGGCTTTGCAGGGTGAAATCTTTTTCTTCACTATGTGATAGCAAGGCATTTTCATTATTTACTATATATAATGTGTAATAATAAATCCCTGAGTTGAATAGTCACTAAATAATCCCTGAGTTGAATAGTCACTAAATGATGTGACTATTGTGACTGTACATATGTCTTTTTTTATTTTACAAAATACGAGTTATTATTGGAAACATAACACATTTTACACAAAGGGAAAGTGATTTTTGTTAAAACCTACAATAATGGTATTAACCTATAGTTACTAGGTTAATATGTAGTCTTCTATTTAGGATGGCATAGAGATACATTTGATGTAATATTCTGAGGGAATTCCACTAACTATTTTTCTATTTCACATTGCCTGAGGTGGCTGCTAAGATTTCTGCCTACTCGTCTATTCTATGGTTCTCTGTCTAAGGGAAGTGATTGTTTTGACGTGTGTATTAATAGAACACCAATCCTGTTTAATGCATTTTTAAAGATTTTAGGGCGTTATATTAGTAAGAAACTAGCATGAAATCAATCAAGGAGAGATCCTTTACTATCTTTCTTCGATTATGTTTTAGCAAAGATAATTTAATTATGATGAGGAATGTTAGGATTTTAATAACCAGCACTCTAGGTATCATTTATTATCTGCAAAGTGTGGGGAAATAGCATAGGATGCACCTGTCATTTCTTTTTCCAAATTTAATTTTATTTGTGTTCTTTCAGTTCTCTTCTTAGCCACTTGACATTAACTCATTTGGCCATTGGATACTGGCCCATGCTAATCAAAATACTTGTATACATATGAATTTTACTGAGAAGTAACATTTTGAAAAATACAAAAAAGAAAGACACAGAGTCTAAGTAAGTTCACCCTTCTCCTTCCTATCCTCTTCACAATGGCCTACTAATTGCACATTTTGCATGAAATTCTGTGTGCAGCTAGACTATATGTGTGTAGATAGCCATCAGAAATTCAGTTTTGACCAAAAAGTACTACAAATTCACACTGTTTAAATATGCTCATGCACACTGTGCTATTTCAATAGTGAAATCATTGGCATCCTGTAGTCTGTTTCTCAAGAAAACAAGTCTTTGGCATAATTTGTAGGTATGACATGATTATAGGCATAAAAGTACATCAATCAGCCAATATCAAGCTGTTTAGCAGTGATAAACTATTTCAGAGTATGCTATTGAACCTTCTTAATTACTGAATTTTATAAACAAAGTATTTTGTGAGGATAACTCATCATAATGCTGCATTTAATATAATAGTGTAAAACAAATTGAGCGTGACTGTTGGGAAAACATGTCTGACAGCCCGAAATATTAATCCAAGGTGCCGAGCCGTGTGATTGATTAGAAAACAAGGAGGTGATGTTCTTGAATTACATTTTTTTATGAAATGAATTGTGTATAGAAAAATAGGTCATTTCTTATAACTAAAATACCACTTGTGATGACACATATTGATTTTATTCTTTAAAATTTCTGCTTGACTGACTATTCTATGTATTGCAATTTACCACTGTTTGTCAGTTGATGCATTTAATCTTAAGTACGAGATTAGGTCTAAAGTGGCCTTCTTTTGAAGAATTATTTTAGAAATAAAGTGGAGATGATTTTTGAACTTGTACCCTTTCTTATTGTACCCTTATTATAAAATTAATAATAATTTGTTTTTACATGTAGGTGCATACTTTGGTCAGACTATTAAAATCTGTACTTTTGTGGATCTGTAGCTTGCTGTGAGGTACAGATACTTGGTTAGAATAAAGTACCCCACCCCCTAGATTTCCACCGAGCCATGTGCCGTGGCGTTACAGTGACACATAGTCAAGACTAAAACATCTTTTCTACACACAGCAAGTTGCATTCCCTGCCTCCTATGCTAGATCACTAGGGATTTAATTTCCTGAGGCTGGCTTCCTGTCTTTTCTCTAAGTTTTCCATCATTTTTTCTTTGTGATTTAAACTTTATTCTGGGCTCCCAACATGAACTTGCTCTCTGCTGCTGGGAACAAGATGACTGGGCACGTCTGGAGGATCAGGATGACGGATGAGCCACGATCTGTTTGGAAAGCGGCTCCACAGTGTCTGGGGACCACGTGCCCCCCCAGCAAACCAACCTGCTAAGAACTGGGTCCAGGAATGCCACTCTCATGCCATCAGGGTAAGGGCTTTGATGTCCAGGTGCTAGGTAGAGCCAGGACTACAAGTTGAAAGGCTTTCACTGAAGGTCTCCTTCAGGCTTGGGAGCACAAGGCAACCTTGCTCTATGACCAACAGAAAAGAGAAACCCAAAAACTGCAGGGAAGCCCACCCTGGCATCTACACAGCACTTGCACCTGAAGTCTGTGAGTAGAATTTCAGGAGTCTGCAAACTTAGATGGGAAAAATTATATTCATATTTTTACTAATTGCGACCTTGAATTTACATTTCATTCTATTGTGAACATGGGAAACAAATCTTAGTATTATATGCAGTATCTATCTACCTATCTATCTATCATCTATCATCTATCATGTATCTATACATCTATCTCTAATTATCATCTATCTATATATCTATCTCTAATTTATCTACCATTTATCATGTATTTATCCATCTATCTCTAATCTATCATCTATCTATCTGTCTATCATCTCTCTCTCATCCATCTATGTTTTCTATCTATATCCATCCATCCATTTGTATCTATCAATCATCTATCTATCCTTATCATGTATCTATCCATCTATCTTTCTAATCTACCATTTACCTATCCATCCATTTACATCTATCAATCAATCAATTATCAATCTATTCCCATCATGTAGCTATCTATCCATCTATCTAATCTATCATCTATATCTATCTCGATCCATCCATCCATCCATCCATCCATCCATCCATCCATCCATCCATCTATATCTATCATTATCTCTCTCTCTCTCTCTCTCTCTCTCTATCTGTATCTCTCTCCTTATCTATCTATTTATCTTTATGGTTTTATTCCTAATTAAAATCACAGATGCATCTCTATCACATTACAACAGTCATAGATACTTCAAAATACTTGCGTTCATTGCTACTTTAAAGGTGTGGCAGAGATGACACTCAATGCAAGATCTCCTATAATGGGTATCACTATAAAATATTTGTTCTTTGTATTTACCTACCTGGATTTCACTATGGTTGGCTTCTTTTGTAATCCTGTGGGTTTTGTTATATATATATATAAACATTATTCATACCTGAGGTACATAAGCTTCAGCAGAACTTTCAGGGAGGTTATGTTATAAAAAGGTTGAGGACTCATCGGTATTTCCAGCACCAGAGTTCAGCTTTGTCACCGTAGCTGCAGGCAGTCTGGGACTGTGGTCGGCATCCTTTGCCACATTGGTATCATGGGTTTTTATACCAGCAGTGGTTGGAAATAGCCCCTCTGGCTCGGGATATGGGAGCAGGGGAAGCCCTTTTCTCTTCATTGGTGACACTCCATTGTAATCTTAATGGTTTGGCAACTGATGATGTTTAGCCGTAATCTAGTTTCTTGGTAACCCATATCAGCAAAAAGAGATAGGCCAGAAGACACAGCTAACATACGTCTTTTAAAGATCGGTGCTTTAGCATTCAGGGGACATTACTTGGGAAATTCAAGAAACATTTGCAGAAGAGGATGTAGCATAGAGCTGAAAGTCCAACAATAATGAGAAAGGGCTTCACACAGTGAAGTAATAGGGTTAGTTCAATAACATCTGGTATATCCAGCGTTGTCCATACCTCTACTTTTTTATATAATTGTAATGGTAACATGGATTGCAGCTTACCTTCAGAACTACACAGTTAGCAAGTTCCAATGTTAATACATTATCTTCAAAACAATTATTCTTAGAGGCTGCAATAATAATTAATTGAATTAATTTAACCATTCTTCTAATATGAAACATTTAGATTAATTTCTAGCTAAAAATGATGTTCTTAGGAAAACTTTTATACACATGGCACTGTATGCAAATTATAAAAATGTTTTCAAAAAATGTCTTAGGGAGAGAGATTTTACCACCTTTGAGCAGAATTATTAGTCATTCCACTGATGGTTGCTTTTAACAAACTTCATAGGTTTTCATTGCTAAAGTGACAAAAAAAATTCTTGTCAGAACAAATGCAAATCAAGAGGGTTATAAAAAAGAAGGGTATCCAAATTATATAGAACATCTTCTGCAGCTAACTATCAGTTAGCGGGGGAATAATCAATTCTTTTTGTGTTCTGTACAAACACTCTTAAAAGATATTTATCCTCATCCATAATCTTACCCACTTATCAGAAAGCAACCAAGACCTCATGAAATTAACCTTTTCATTAGGGCTGAGAAGGAAAAATAATATCTTTGGAGTGTTAGAATAGACTGAGTAATTGACCAATTTCAAGGACCTAAGGGAAACCTACGAAAAATGTAAGTGGAGAAGCTGGAGGAAGCAAGAGAAGAAGCAAATAAAAAAGAAGTTGAGGAAATCAAAAATGTGAATTTTATAAGGGAAAATGTGTAACATTGTAAAGATGTTAACAAGAGTGAATGTGATGGATGCTAGGGTCCTGATAATAGGCACTTTTAATAGAATTAGAGGGGCTGCAACATGCTTATTCTTTTTAATTATTCATTTCTTCGCAGATAAATGGGGCTGTGGACGGGACTGTCACTTCCTCCTGAAATCTTAGATAGTGGAAGACACAGACCAATCTAGAGAAGCTGAAATATCATGGGGCAAGCTCCTATTACAGAGACAAGTGCAGGGTGTTAGGCTGAGCTTGGGCAGGGTGCAGCCTCCCCGGAGGAGTAAAGCCCAAGCCAGATGCGAGGAGCCTGGAGGGGCTGCGCAGGCACAGCGCCGGGGTGTGGGGGGATGACAGGTGCCAGCGGGGAGCTACGGTCAAGAGAGGCAGGCAAAGCCTGGTGAGGGGGCTCAAAGGCCAGCCCTTCATTACGGTTGACTCTTAACATGAGAGCAATGAGCAGCCGAGGAAGGATTTCAGCAGAAAGATAGATTTAGATCTTAGGAATGTCGTTCTTGATACTGCAGCATGGCTAATGCGTGAAAGGAGAGCAAGAATGGTGTAAGAGGAACCCCTCAGCAGGCTGTGCTCTCTATCAGCCGTGGGTGCAGAGACAGCCCTAGGGCACAGGCTGGAGAAGCCCCATGGTCAAGAGCTTCAGAAAGTGGCCAAATCCAGTGGACTGATGTGGACTGACATGAGAGTAGGCCTGGTGTGCTCCTGTTTGATAACCAGTTTTGTGGGGCTGGAGAGAAGCCCTATTTTTTTTTTTTTTTTTTTTTTTCTGGCATCTGTTCCCCAACCATGGCTAATTCAAGCTCCCAGTAGAGGCTGGAAGTTCTACTCCCTGCCCCATCCTGCCAACCCCGCTGCAGGGAATCAGAGCAGCCACCCACAAACTTACACTCACAGGGATTAGTCCCCTCCCCACTGAAATCACGGATGTGGGGAGCACTTGTGTCTTTGGTGTTTCACTGGAGTAGGATGGGACTTGCCAACAAGTTTTCCCGCGGCTGGAGGCTGTTTTTCTGGTCCTTTGGTCAGGGGCAGGCTGTGTGCGGAGCTTTGTGTCTGTGTCTGCTGGTGGCCTTGGCTTGTGGGCTCTGCAGTGCCCTGTCTGGTGTGTGCAGGAAGCCACGGGAAAGCCAGAAATCCAGGGCACGTCTGGCCTTGAGAACCAAGGCCCCGGCCTCCTGCCTTCTTCCCGCCTTTCAGAGCGTCCCTTAGTATGGCTGTGTGCAGGAATTCATTATGTAAAGCAGGAGGCCTGGGAAGAATGGGGCTACTTACTTTTGGTGGAACTGGAAGTTCTTCTATGGATTTTAAATTAAGGGGTGACAGGATCAGCAAGGACAAAGGCCAGAGAGGAGACAGAAGGGTTGCAAGTTCCCCTGAAATCCCCTCTACTGTGGGGAGGGGAAGAAGGTGAGCTGACCAGAGAATTGCAGGATGCCAGGACAGGGGGTCAGCTGAGCCTGAGGACCATGGGTGATGTAAGGCCCCATGCTTCGCAGGAACATTTTGTCCCACCAGGCGTTGTAGCAAAGAACATTCTGATGTGTTAGTCCAGTACTGGAGTCCTGCTAGATGTGAGTGATGATATGTCAGTCAACGGAGCTGGGAATATTTGAGAATAGCCACATCTGAATATTCAGAAGTAAACCTTTCCAATAATTAGAATGATACTTACTAATCTTTTCTTGAAGAGGATATTGATAAATAAAACCTTGATTTGATTTTTTGCAGTCACAGTATTTGGAGCACACAAGATCTGTTGGAACTCATGTTTAGAGAAAATGACTGTCAAATGCAGAAAAGCAGGATTTGGGAGAATGGAAAGGAGTCAAGCTTGAGGAAGGCAGGAATCCTCACACGCTTTCTCTGTTTGACCCACTGTTAGCAGGAGGCTGAGCTGGACCCAGGGGCTCAGTGACCAGGCTTTTACATTATTCAGCAGTGCAGAGGCGGTGAGGAGCTTTACTCTGTGTGTCTGCTGTTTTTCTGGGCAGCCCTTGGGTTTCAGGCTGATTGCATTACCCTCTCTCTGTCTGACAGGAATTTTAAATATTCGTTGACTTGGATTTCACAGAATGAAATTACACTGGGCTCCTGGGGAATTTTCCCAGGACTGAAACAGAAGACACAGGGAGGAGCACTTCTGGTGTGGTTTGGCTGTGTCCCCACCCAAATCTTATCGTGATCTGTAGCTCCCATAATCCCCACATGTCGTGGGAGGGACCTGGTGGGAGGTAATTGAATCACGAAGGCAGGTCTTTCCATTGTTGTTCTTGTGATAGTGAATAAGTCTCAAGAGATCTGATGGTTTTCTAAAGGGCTGTTCCCCTGCACATGCCCTTTTCCCTGCCACCATGTAAGATGTAACTTTGCTCCTCCTTTGCCTCCCACCATGATTGCGAGGCCTCCCCAGTCATGTGGAACTGTGAGTCAATTAAACCTTCTTTCTTTATAAATTACCCAGTCTTGGGTATGTCTTTATTAGCAGTGTGAGAACAGACTAATACGATGTCTCAGGTTTGACCATGGAGGGACATATTTTTGAAAGTGTGAAAGTACAAAGAACCGAAAGGAAGGCATGTAGCCTCTAAATTCTTGAGCATACTATTTACACTCAATTGACATCCTGGTTTCTTTCTAAGGACTGTACTGTAATATCCCTACAATCATTAAAGCAAAAAGCAGACTTCCACTTGATCTTCCACAGAAGGATCTTGCCTTTGTCAATCTTGGTTTTTGTTTCTAAGACACTAGATCGGTCACCCATTTTTAAAGAGTCAATTGGTTATTTTCTAAAAATAAGCCTATTTTAAAAATTCTAACTCTATTAAGGTTGCTAAAAATTCATTTTGAGGCTCTAGTCTATTTACTGAAACACTTTTTAGGAAAAGTAGGTCTTAAATTTCTTATGAAATAACTGACATTTTGCATGCAGAAAAGTGGGAAAACCTCTTGTGATGAATACTTCTTCTTAGATTCCTTTTACTTCCCAGAGACACGGAGCAGGAGGGCTAAGCAGATTCATGTTTAGTGAATCCAAAGGATGATGCTCAAGGGAGAAACCTGAAGTGCGGCACTGGGGGAGGTGAGCAGTAACTTCTCGAATCCCTCTCCATAGGCATGGGCCACTTACCACTTTCTGCATTCATGACGATGTGATAAGGTTAACTGGGAGCCACAGTTCAGACACACACAGAACATGCGGAGACAGAAACTTTGTCAGGCAAAGGGCCGTCAGCCAGGCTCCTAATAGGATGGAATTGTTTTTCCTGTAGTGAAACCGAGTGTCATGCCAGTTGCCTCTTGACTTTAATAGCAATGACGCCATGTTCGAGAGGCCAAAGAAGAGAGTCAGCAAACAAGACACAGGGTTTATTTGAGGGGACTTTCATACAGGGTGAGCCAGTGGTGGTGGGCTGGACAGGAGAACTACAATTGTTTGTAAAAAGCATGCAGTTTATACAGCACTTTCGCTTAGCACCCTCCCCCTAGCAACCCCCATTTCTTAAGTTACTGCTGTCAGGTGCATCTGCTGTACACTGAGAAAACTCATTTCTTGGCATGCAGAAAAGAATAAACACTGGTAGGATATTAAAAGTGCCTCCAAATAAAGCTTCCTGCTATTTCTCTGAAATTTCCATTTTCAAACACCCAAACAATTGGTAACTAATTTAATTCTGATGAAGAACAAGCTCTGCCCTACAGTGAACAGCCGTTGTGTTTGAGCTTCGCGGGAAAGCTATTTCAGTTACCGTAAGGTCAGTCAACTCACTCTTACCAGAAAAATAATTACTTGGAAAGCGGTTTCACCAAAAAACATCTGACCTTCATGAACATGAATGCATTGTGTTTTTCAGTGAACTTCAGTGTGGGCCAAGAATATTTTGAAATATTTAGAAAAATGTATTAAAACATTTGTGTGAAATGTCTGGTTTCCTGGACAAATAGAAATTAGGTATTTGAGTCCTTGAAGATAATTTCTGACTGGTTATATGTGGATGCGACACTTAATTAACCAAAAATGAGCAGGCAACCTATTGACTACACCAAAGTCCCATCACAATTAGCACAGAAAATGCAGGTTTAGGCTGGACAAAGGGGCTCACACCTGTAATCCCAGCACTTTGGGAGGCCAAAGCGGGTGGATCATTAGAGGTTAGGAGTTCGAGAACAGCCTGGCCAACACGACATAACCCCATCTCTACTAAAAACACAAAAATTAGCCAGGTGTGGTGGCACATGCCTGTAATTCCAGCTACTTGAGAGGCTGAGGCACGAGAATCACTTGAACCTGGGAGGCAGAGGTTGCAGTGAGCTGAGATCGAGATTCTGTCTCAAAAAAAAAAAAAAAGAAAAATGCAAGTTTAATCATTTCCATCTAGGGCGCACATCACTGGAATTCTAGGGAGATACTACCCTACACACCTACCTCTACTTCATAAATGCACTTGTCACCTGTGGTTTCAACCCTCAGTGATAATGAAAATCCAGTGCGAATGAAGCAAGCAAGCTATGTGAAAGGCGATAGGATCAAATTGCTTTCTTTCTACATTTTTGTAAACTTCTATACAGATTACTTTGAGTTAAGATGGTAGAGTTAACAGAAATGCTGAAAATTTCCTCTCCCCGACTTGTACAGTCTTCAGAAGCTGTCAGAGAAAAATAGATTTTTAGCAACTGCAGTAAAAATGCAGAAAATAAAAATGCTTCACATTATCAGAAATTGCACATTCTAGTTTGCCACTGCAGATGAAGAACGAGGTCCTCTGTAGACAGAAAATCATTACTTCTCTCAATTCACCTAAGGAATTGAAGTTTCTCCCACATCTTGTCTTCCCCAGAGCATTTTCAATTTGCAGCCAATCTCTGTTTGCAGTGACCACAATTCTGCACCGCACTCACGGTGGAGGGTGCCTGGGTCCTGGCTCTTCTCGTCGACCTGCTTGACATTTCCCACAGGGCCAGCTGGAGGTTTGTGCTGCAACTCAGGGAGTGTGCATCTACCTCATCCTGGAAGCTGAGTGGGGCACGGGTGGAGCACTGGGTGGAGCAGGAGAGAAGGAGCAGAGGAAAAAGACACAATAGGCAAATATCTCCTTTCTGCCTTGATGGAGACCATGGCAATGCTACCATTTACTGTGGCTTTGTCATGTGCCAGACACTGACCTCAGTCCTTTCCACGCATTGTATCGTTTTATCTCTTCCATGGGCTTTTGAAGTAGGAGCTATTCTCATCCCATCAAGCTGAAATCCAAATTCGGGTTGTCTGATTCCACTATGAGACCCTGACAGAGAAAGAACATCTTGAAGGAGAGGTTTTACTGTTACAGAAAGGTGAGGCACCCAGTTCTAACCTACTTTCAACACATCCTGTAGCAAATTTGACTGGAATGCAAGAATAACTTATTATTAGATAAAACAATGCTATAGATTATTGTATTGGAAAATTAAAGGGGAAAAGATTATAGTTACTATATATCTATCAGTGGCCAAAAAGCATACGCTGTAATTCAGCATTTCCTTTATAATACAAACGCTAGACAAAACAGGAGCAGGTGAAGCTCATCTAAGCAGGATAAACACTGAAAAGTCAACAGTGAACATCAAGTTAAATCAGCGCTCTCAACCTTGGCTGCTCATTGGAGCCATCAGCAGATCCTTGAAATTCCCAAGGCCACACTGCACACCAATTGCATCAGAATCTTTGGGGCAAGAGCCAGGCATCAGTACTTATTTTAAAACTCTGCAGATACCAATTTGCAGCCAGTATTGGAAAGTGCTGGGTTAAATTGGGAAAGCCCAAAGCTAACATCATCAAAATCAGAGACATTTCAGTGGAGGTGTCTGGGCAAAATGTGAGTATCTGATGGTCTCAGATACTGATCTCAGGGCTTTGCCTTTCCCTGAGGAGAATCTGATTGGTGTTTTGGAGACGGGTTGCAGCCCTTAAGGATTAGAACTGCTCAAGTGGTTTTAATCTAGGCGTCTCCAGAACGTCTTTGGGGAAACTGCACGCAAGGTAAGGTCTGGCCCAGGCAGAGGGCAGGACCTGGCGTTGATGAAGCAGGCTCAGTATTTCAGAACGGGCCGCTCCGCGAGCTGGTTAGCACCGCTTTTCCCACCAGGAGATGCCGCGGGGTGGAACATGCTGGGATCTCTCTGGTTTGGTTAGAAGGTTGGCTCCAAGGGTACAGATGTTACTGGTGGGGGGTGTTCAGGTTCTTGGCGTCTTGGACAAGAATTGGACAAAACGCACAAAAGAAAGAATAAAGCAGCAAAGCACAGATTTACTGAAAATGAAAGTACACTCCACTTTCATTTGGTGGGAGGTGTACCCGAGGGAGGTGACCCGAGCAAGCAGATTAAAAACCAGGTTACAGAATTTTCTGGGGTTTGAAAACCTTCTAGAGGTTTCTCATTGATTACTTGGTTGACACCCCATATAAATGAAGGAGGGGCCTACAATCAGTCTGATTGGTTGTGGGAGGGGACCAATCAGAGGCTGAAGTGAAGTTACAAAGTGATACTCCTATGCAAATGAAGCCTGGGACCAGCCTGATTGGTTGCAGAAAGGGACCAATCAGAGGTACTTTCATTTTTTCCATCTGCCACTCAGAAAAGGGGAGGGGGGAGCATTGCAAAGGGAGTAGCCTCTGGTCCTTTCCACCTGGGGTTGGAAAGTTGGGGCTTTCGTTTTGATTTAGTTCTAGGAAGTCAGCGTGAATCGTGAATCAGCCTCAGGTTCCCCGACTCCAGACCCTATTCTTCTGCCTCACAGAGAGGGCAACTCCCAGACTGAGCGGCTGCCAGAGCTCAGCGGTGGGTGGCTGGTCATGCCAAGCCTCCGGGAGAGGAAAGAGGACGCCTAGAAGAGGGGAGGAGAAAGCTTTGCTCCTCCCTGAGACGGGGAACCGTGGGGCTGGGCGGGGGTCTCAGCTCCCGATAGGGCTGTGAGGACATCCCTGTCTCCACTTCCCCCAATCCCTGCCCGAGCAAAGCCCAGCAGCCAGGAGGCATTAGCGGTTAGAGGGAGACCACAGAAAAGGCCAAAGGTGCATCTGACAGTTTGCCTTGCGAGCCCACACGGGTGGGTGAAGAAAGTCACTGGGTACTGTGCTGAGGGCAAAAAGTCAGGAGTTTTTAAGTTCTAGAAAAGAGGAGTTTGTGTTGTCAGTGCCCTTGAAACAGTAAAGGGGTCCTCTGGACAGGCGAGGCCCAGTCCACGGCTCCGTTCACACTTGGGTCCTCAGCCCTCTGGACAGGCGAGGCCCAGTCCATGGCTCCGTTCACACTTGGGTCCTCAGCCCTCTGGACAGGCGAGGCCCAGTCCATGGCTCTGACCACACTTGGGTCCTCAGTCTCATTGCTCCCTGGTCAGCAAGAGCTTTCTGTTGGGTCCAGTTAGGGTCTAGGGCGCCTGGGTCCCACCAACTAGATGGCCTGAGGGAGGCCTGGATTCAACCCGCTCCCATTCAGCAGCTGCAGGGAAAATAACATCCAGTAGTGTTTTCTCCCAGGTTCTCCTCTGAGTGGGAAAGCACCCTGTGCATGCCCCGCGCACTGGGAAGGCGTCCACGCCAGCACCGAGCCCTCGGCTCCTGGGCTGCTCTTCTGCCACTTTCAGCTCTGGGCCGAAAGTAATTAAAAATCAACACTTCAGATCAAGGAAACCATGTTTTCTCATGTTATCACTGCAATTTCTTTAACACTGGAACAGATACATCCATATGTGCGTTTGAGATTTTCAGATGTTTTCTAATCATTGAGTGGGGAAGATGGTATTTCTCTGCAAAGCTTAGTCATATAACCCAAAGTATTAGCCAATAAGTAGCTGTAAATCCAGCTTCATTCTTAATCTATTTCAAGGTAGGACATCAGTATGACTGCCAACACCAAGGAGCTGAAGTTAATTCAAAATGAAACCATTTTGTGCTGAGAACCAGCTTTCCTAATAAAACATTAATAGCGTGGCCATTTATGAGGACCCTTATGTATGTTATTGACTGTTTTACATGCGGTGAAGGTGGGTGGATTAACTAGCCTAAGTGCTATTTCACTTGAGGAAACTCAGCACTTTGCCTCTTAGAATCATCTTTTCAAACGTGAACTTTGGTTGAGGAAGAGAATATTCCTCTTGTGGAGGTGGGTATGCAGGTGAGAAGGGTCCTTGGTGGATGCAGTCGCTCCAGGGAGGAAGGCACAGGAAGAATCACGCCACGAGGAAACTGAGCTCTGCACTCTGTGTTTTGCATTTCCTGCAAAATCGTACAGAGCCTTTCACCTTTGCAGGTGCTGCACCCCCCGCCCCTTCCCCCTTCTGCCAGAAGGACTGCACCGAGAAAACTGGGGCTGGGCGAGCTGCTCATATCTGCCCACTTGTTTATGGTGAGGGTTAAAAAGATGAGGCCAGGCTCGGTGGCTCACGCCTGTAATCCCAGCACTTTGGGAGGCCAAGGCAGGTGGATCACTTGAGGTCAGGAGTTGAAGACCAGCCTGGCTGTCATAGCGAAATCCCCTCTCTACCAAAAATACAAAAATTAGTTGGACCTGGTGGCGGGCTCCTGTAATCTCAGCTACTCGGGAGGCTGAGGCAGGAGAACCGCTTGAACCAGGGAGGTGGAGGTTGCAGTGAGCCGGGTTTGCGCCACTGCATTCCAGCCTGGGGGACAAGGACAAAATGCCGTCTAAAAAAAAAAAAAAAAAAAAGATAACCAGGAGGAGCCTGCTTATAATTAGGTCACTCATTGGTTCCTTCCCTCCCTCTTTTCTTCCCCACTCTCCTTCCCAGGCCCTACTTGCCAAGTACACACTGAAGCCTCACCATTATGCTCCCGTCAAAGCCCTGGTTTCCTCCATGGGAGCTGGCCCTTCGGGACTTCTCAGCTGTGCTCCTGTGGGATCTGGCAGGTATTCCCAAGTTCTGAAACATGAACCCCTCCTTTCTTAAATTCAGATAAATCTAAGACCTGAGATAGCTGGGTCCTACTTCTTATTGTTCAGCCCTCTCTATTTACAATTGTGATTGCATGTTTCGTTTCATTATGTAGATGGGTGTACTTCTGAACTCTTCAACGTTGTAACAATTTCTTATTTGATCCTCTTACATTTTTAAGTGGAGAATCATAGTGGCTGTGAATAATAATTGTCTCTTTCTTTCCAGTGACTGTAAGCTCTGACTTATGTTTCCATAATCTGTCCATATTTGTTTGAATTTCCAGAGTAATAGTACTAAATATTTATGAAATTTGCAGGTTTTTCTTGACATTGATGGGAATATATGTCATGTAGTATGTTGCAAACTGTGTTCTGTAGTGCACTGGTGTGCCCTAAGTAAAAAAAAAGTGTTTTTTTTTTTCTGGAAAAAATAATTGAAAAATGTATGAAGTGAAATATTAAATATATCGATCTATTAGATATGTGTTATAAAATATATATAATATTTTTGTCGAATTTATTGAGATAGAATTTAGAGACAGAATTCACCCTTTTTAAGTTGATAAAAGCTGAAGGACTTTGCACATGCGTGTGGCGGGCATGCAGTCCTGCAACCAAGATCCTGCCCATGTCTGTGACCCCCAAGGCCCCTCAGACTCCCCACCATTGCCCACCCACGAGCCTGACACTCACTGGTCTGCTTGCTGTCCGATGTTGTTGTCTTACCTAGAAGGCCCTATGGGAAGAATAATTCTGTTTGGTCTTTGTCTTCCTTCACTTAGCTCTATGACCTTGAGAATCACCCATGTTGCTGAAGATCAGGATCCATGGCATGGATTATCACACGTTGTTTATCCAGTCACCTGTTCCGGTTGCACTGAGCTTTTGACCATATAAACAAAGCTGCTATATAATAATTGTGTGGACACATGTTTTCATTTCTTTTGGATGAATGCTGAGCCTTAAGATGGCTGCATCATACTCTAAACATACGTTTACCTTGATAAAGAACTGCTCATCTTTTGCTTTTCCTTTCCACATTGCCATGAAAAGGGGCTGGGCTCTCCAGCCGCCTCCCGTTCCCACACTCACGTGCCTGCCTTGTGACTTTAGATGGCCTCGCTTTGTTCACTGGTGCTGTTGGGCCCCTTTTTCTGTCTTTGTTGGCTATTCCTAGATCTTCTCTGTTAAAATGTATGTTCAAATCTTTTGTCCATTTATGTTGTGTTGTTCGTCATGTTTTTGGATTATAACAATTCTTTACATAATTTGGACTTAAGATCTTTATTAGAATGGAGTTTATAACTATCTTATCCCAGTCTGTAATTTATCTTTCTATGTATCTATTTAATTTTTATTATTAAGAAATATTTTAAGTGTACAGAAAAGCATAGACAATTGTCTAGCAGGAATCTGTTAATGTGTGTTTTACAATGTTCCATTTCTCTGTCTCACTTCATGCCAGTTTCCCATTTTCAGTAGAATAAAAACAAACATCAACAAACCTGTATATGCAACTATGATTTTTCTCAAGTTTTCATTTACTTGGATGACTTTTTAGATAATGCTGTGCTCTTTTCTTTGGTGCGTGTTATATACTTTACAACATTATTAATTTCCTTTATTAATCAACACAAATCCTGCATGTTCGCCATACTTTTAATGCTTTTGAATTGAATTTTTTGTTTTTTCTTATTATTATTTCCCCACTCATAAATGCATCAAAACTTTCAGTACATAGAATTCTTGGTTCTAAAAATTATCCTTATAAATATACCACTTTGAAAACACTGACAAAAAATACTAAAATAAATGTAACACTGCAAATGTGAGATCTCAGATCAGCCTGATTGTTTTCATGTAACTTTTTACTTTGTAGTTTACCTTATTTTTCTATATTAAAAAACCTTTAATATAATAGATTCAGCATTTCAAACCAGTGGAGGAAAGATAAGCACTCAATGAAATTACAGAAGTAATTGGCAGCCTCCATGGGTTAAAGCCGAATTCTACTTTACAGAATTCATAAAAGCTAATTTCAGATGAATTACAAACCTAGTTATGAAGAAAAACACAAAATATTATTTTAGTTATTTATGAATTAATATTAAGTGACAAATAATTTATGACATTTATGGGGTACAATGTGATATTTTGATATTGTTTTTCTATCATTATAATATTAAGTTCAAGAATTTCATCAAGATATGCCACTGTGAATTTCTTTAGTCATTCATTTATTTCTGGCTCTCTGTGAGTCCTTTGAATTTACAATCTCAATATTTTCTTCATTTAGGTGGATTTTACTCTGTGTTTTCCATGACTATTGTTTCTCTTTTGTAGGTTCTATTTCATTCAATATTTGGCTTTAATTTTATGTTTAATATGTCTTTTGAAATTTGTAATTCGATAGTCATGTTTTTCACTCTTGGGTAGATTTTAATAACCTCTTTACTGTATCACCAGCTCCCATTCCATGAACCCTTTACTTTGCTTCATCCATGCTGTCTCCGATTGAATGTTACTGAAAGCACAGGTTTGAAATTTCTAAAATGTACCCCGTGTTCTTACAGTGATCACATTCACAGAAAACGTATTATTCGGACTTCTCAGTCCAGATTCTTCTGCCGGCTGCTGTAGCTTCTCATCTCCCCTGCAATTTTTCTGTGTGCTCCGGCACACTTGTGGTTTTCCTGTCCTGGGAGTTGAGGTCAGTTACATCCCATAACATGTGTGTTCGCACTCACATCTCTCCAGCTCTCTGAAAACCCCAGGGAAAGCTGGGATTGGCCCGCAGCGTGGGGATGATGCCGCGGCAGCGCAGGCTGGGATGGAGAGCAGCGCGGATGTGCTGGGGCGGACTCGGACTTCAGAGCACCTTCGCTGAGGCCTGAGGCCGAGTGCTGCTGTGCCAGGTTTGGGCGGTCGTGGTGTACAGTGGTGAGTGCCTCGGGATGGGTGCTCCTGCGGTCAGAATCCTGCAGTACTCCCCACAGGGGCTGGTGGGATCCGGGTGTGCCCTTCGCTGGCCTGTGGTGGGTTTACCTTTAGCCTTTCCTCTCCTTGGACACGAACAGCTTTGTCCAAGCTTTCGCGTCTACCTTCAGGAGGGCTATTCCTGTGTGTGGACAGGCTGGACTGTCAGCGCCTGGGTTCTGTCTGCCTTAGGACCAGGAGAAATGCCTGGACCTTTCTGGAGTGGGAAGACTCCATGCTAGATATCAGGGCTATTGCATCTTTTCAGTTATGAAATATTTGGTCATTTTAGTGGAAATCAAGTAGAAAACAGTTAAATTCTGGTTTCTTTTCCCCATTTTCTCTTAAATCCTCTTTACCAGGTGACTTGTCTAAAAGCTATTTAAATAGGACCTTTACTTCTCGATTAGATGGGATCCAATGCTGATTAAAGAATGCACGTGCTAGAAAATATTTAATGATAGGAATCTATGTGTGGTCATCTGAATCAGATTTAATTATCAACTATTTAATCAAATGTATTAGTCCATTCTCATACTGCCAATAGAGACATACCCGAGATTGGATAATTTATAAAGGAAAGAGATTTAATAGACTCACAACTCCACATGGCTGGCAAGGCCTCACAATCACGGGGGAAGGTGAAGGAGGAGCAAAGGCATGTTTTACATGGCAGCAGGCAAGAGAGGAGTGCAGAGCAAAAGGGGGAAAAGCCCCCACAAAACCATCAGATCTCATGAGAACTACTCACTATCACGAGAACAGCGTGGAGTAACTGCCCCCATGGTTCAATTACCTCCCACTGAGTCCCTTGCACACACATGGGGATTATGGGAACTACAATTCAAGATGAGATTTGGGTGGGGATATAGCCCAAACCATGTCACCTTTATTTTCAAAGTATATTCTAATCTCTGATTGTTTTAAAAAAGATCTCTTAATATCCATGGCTAAAGCAAATTTTGATATTGTGTCTCTTAAACTATGAAATGTTTGGAAACACAGATGCAATTGCAAAGCTGTAGAAGCATTGCTGTTCCCATCCATCCTTAATGTTCAGTGTGTCTCTGCCCTACTAATATCTCTTGATTATAAAGTGACAAAGAGCAGTGGGGTAATAAAAACATCTCAGAGTTGTTAATATTGGGAAACAAATGGGAGCCAAAACCGTACACATGCAAAGTGCTTATTCCAGCAGCTGGCCCTTGGTAAACTGAGAACCAAAATCAGTTGTCGTATAACTGGTCCCAGTGGCTTTGTACAAACCATATGCATTTATAGAACCCAGAGTATCATGACAATGTGATCATTTCCATTTGTTCATAATGTTCTATTTATTCTAACTATACCATGTAGGGCATACTGTGTTCCCTGAGATACTTTTGTCATCCCCACTTAATAAGAGAAGTAAAACGAAGCTTAGAGAAGTTATGTCACCAGCACAGGATGAAGCTGACTTGGAGCCAAGGCTCCACCTCCAGCACCATGGCCCTAGATGTGGTGGCCTCACCTTATTGGCTGAGTTGCTTTCCCTGAGATCTGTGCAGATCCATAGTGAGCCAGTGATGGCTTATAAAAACTGTGAGCCAGTTTTGCAGAGTGGGCAAGCACCTCTGGCAAGATGTCACAGTAGTCTAGAGGGGCTGTCACACAAAGGAGTTGGAGGAAGGTGAGGGTGTATCTTGGCTGTTCCCACTGTCCCTCCTTCTTTCTTGTCCTGGTGCCCAGGGAGTGCCATGGTAACAGGACAGGTCCCTCTGGAATCCCAGGGGAACCGAATATTGGTAAACGAAGAGGTGATGCGACTGGTGGAGGAGAGGATATGAAGATGGCATAACACAGGCCACATGGACCCCAGCTTCAGGCTGAGCCTGTGCGGACCACAGCGCTGTGATCCGGGTGTCCTCCTGCTCTTAACATCTTTTGGATTGTTTGGAAGCTCAATTCAAATTATTCATGAAAACTCAAACATTTGTTTCCTATTTAAAAAAAAAGTCTTCCTTTTAAAACAAACTCTGAGATTCATCAAGGCACACTGATGCCCTGGAACTTCCTCCCCAACTCCCCTGGGCTATTCTCTCCCTTGCAGTTCAGCTGCTGCTTCCTTCCATGCCAAAGAGCATCCCCATCGCCCACTCATCCTTTCTCCTTTGTGCATTAAAACAACTTGAGATCCTCATAATGGACCTGCTCCCCAAACTAAAACAAAAAAATGCAAGCATCATAAAATGCATAGAAAGGCATGGAGTCAAACTTACAATCTGCAAGGTTTGGACTTTCCATTATTTATGAGCGTCAAGGCCTCTCACTAATCAAAATCTCTTTTAAATTGAAAGTGCCTTTCTTCCTCTTCCCTCCTTCCCACCCTCAATCCCTTACCTTCTCTTTCTCCCTTTTTTTCTCACCTTCTCAACTTCTATCTTTCTTAAGAGGTTGGTGTGATGCTCCCATTTATATGACTTTCTTTAAAAATGAGAAGAGGAGAAGCCAGGCTACACCAAGGAAATACTCAACCCTGTGCTTCTGCAGGCGTCAGCCTAGAAGGCATCAATCCAGGTGGAAGAGGTTCTCTCTCCTGCCCTATTGTCTTTGCCAGGGGTGGTGTTGAGAGCCGTTTCTGCAGATATCCTGCACCCCGGCCACCCATCCTCAGTGATGCAGTCAGACATAAGCATCTGGGGGTGAAAACGCACCCAACACAGAGCTGGGTTTCTGGAGTTACCTTCTGGGGTTGGACTTTGCCTTTGGGAGAGGCCCTGAATGTCTCCAAACATCAGTTTCTTTTCCTGTAAATAGGAGATGATGGAGACCTGTTGCTCATGTGGCTGTGAGTGTTCCAGGAAAAGATGAGTGCAAAACACCAGCTCAGTGCAGGCAGGTAAAGTGTGCTCAGTACAAAAATAGTACTGATAATGATCAGCTAAAAGGTAAGAGTCTTCGAACAAAGAAATAGGAGCACATAGCCTCAACTGTCCCCAGAGCACCATTTGCTCCTGTCCCATTTTTACATACATGTGGCTAGAAATATTAGCATAAAATTGACACCTATCTTTTTCAGAACACAATTTGAACAGTTGAATTCTTAATGCATAGTCACCTTCTTAATTAAACAGGTACAACTGGTATACCTTCTGTGAACAGTTCTTGATATATTAGTAACCTATTCTCATTATCTCAACATCTGCTGAATGGCAGCAGGTGAGAGGGAGAGAGATGGGGGGAAAAGAGAGAGAGAGAGAGAAGCAAAGTGGGGAAAGCCCCTTATAAAAACATCAGATCTCATGAGAACTCACTCACTGTCATAAGAACAGCATGGGGGTGACTGCCCCCATGATCCAATCACCTCCACCAGGTCCCTCCTCCAACACACGGGGATTATAATTCCGATTACAATTCAAGATGAGATTTGGGTGGGGACACAGCCAGAGCATTTCAAGACCCAGATCTTCCTTCTCTGTGTCTCCCCTCACGGAAGGTCCTGGTCACTTTCTCCTGGTTCTCTCCACCACCGTCTGCCATGGGCCACACTCGGTCACTCCTGAGCAATTCTAAGGCACCCCTTTGGGCTCCATTGGCAGTTGGCATGGGGGGAAATGTTTTAAGTCAAGGTCAAAAGAAACAGCTCTTTGCATCTGGCCTGTGGGTCATGAGGGAGGCCCACACAGCTATCCCCAGTCCACTAGAAAGATCTGATCCCCCAGGGCCACTGGGCTCTTCCCACTTGACCTTCTCATTTGCATCTCCCCTTCAGGAGTGGAGGCGGATTACAGCCACCAGGCTCATCCCTGATGCAAGAGTGGGTGAGAGAATGGAATTGAGCCCAGCTCCACTTACTGCTTGTGAATATAATTCCTTAAATTGGAGGAGGGGGGGAGCGAAATCCAAGGTGTCCACAGCCCCTGCCTACAGTTCCCTCTGGAAAAGAACCTTCTCTGTCCTGGAACACTTCCAGTGTTTAGCTAATCTCACTTTTGCTTTAAGGAGGAAGGGGGTAGTTTCTTTTCTTCTGCCTGTAGACAGGTGATGATGGACCTGGGTCTATATTTACTTCCCTTGAGTCATTGTTTTGTTTTCCACTAGAAAAATTGCTTTCAGAAAGAAAAAAAGGCGACATGATACAAGGGGGATGAATGAAGCTCAGATGCTGTGTAAAATGCAGAACAATAACAGCTCCTGGAATGTTACTGATGCTTCTGTCATTCCAGGTGCTGCCGCTGAGCTGTCACAAGAATCAGGACAGTCTCGTCAGTGCCGGCACCATGGGAGTGCTCGTTGCTAACCACTATTGTTACCTAAGCGACTCCTTATGAGGAGCAGAACCCATCTTCCCTATTTCACTAGTGGGGAGAATGAGGCCTAGAACATTTAGGAACCACATCCACAGTGCGCAAGTGTCAGAACTGAAATTAGAAATACATCTTTCTTATCACAAAACACAGGTTGGTAATTTCCACGCTAGAATGCTACCAATTCACTTTATTAAACACCGAATTCTGTAAAGTATGCATGCTTCTCAAAACTCTTGAAACCCTTTCTAACAGTAATAATCAATACAGGTAATAGTAATTTACTATACATAGTAAATCCATGGATTCCCATTTTAAATCCGTATCCTATATTACTTCATAGCATTCTCATAAACCATGAGATGCAGAATGTATATGTAAAAATTCTGCAATGAACCATTTATTTTCGATTCCAGATTCCTCTGATGAATAAGTGGTATGCATGGGATATGTAAGTGCAATTGGCATTCATGGTTTAATTTTCCTTCACTGATAAACATGCAATTGTCCAATCCTGTGATAAGATTTTTTAAAATTTGAGAAGATTCTATTGTGTTGTCAGAGACAACCTCTCGGAACTGGGATTATTTTGTTCTCAGTTCCTCTTTGTACAAAATTTGACAGATATGAGCAAGTCTGATGTACCTGCACAAGGAATATATGCATATTGTAAAAGTTGCTAGCATATTGAAAGAGGAGGTAGGAGGGCAGGAGATCACCCCGAGAAATCTACAGAAGGGGGAATTTAATCCCGCAAAGAACACCAGGAAGGAGAGCAGGAGACAAAGCCCCACCCTGACTTCCCGCAGGGGCTTGGATGAGCTCCTGAGGGCAGGAACTCGCACAGCCTGCATCTCAAACACACCATGCTCTCTTCCTCTGCAAGTTGCTAACCAGTGATGTTCGTGGATGTAATCATATCGGGGCCTCAGCTACTCCCACATGTGAAACAGCTTCCCTGGCAAACACTTGGTTTGAATCAAGCCAGCTTGACGGAGCTGCCGCTGTGAAGAGCTCAGAGAAAGTTGGCAGAAATTCCAGAAACAGTTTTCAGTTCTCTTCAAAAGAAACACTCAGTGTGAATCACACAGCATGATGTACATTTGGACAATTTTACCTGTTTTTATTTTTCAAAGGAGTTTCAAAGTTGAATATCAATTACATCTAAAAAAAGTGTTTCCCAGTGCGTGTAGCTTCTGGATGGAAAGCACGGAATTTCCTTATGTTGGTTGGTAGTAAATAGTGTGGAGGGGCTTCACTCACAGTGAATTCCAGCCACGTCCCCATTATCACAGCACTGTGCACCAGCAGCGTTGGTCCTGGCAGTGTGGCTTGGCCACATGGGTACATTTCAGTCCTGCCAGGGTCTCTGATTTTCTGGTCATTGCCAGCATGTCGATTGCCCATTGAAAGCCTGTACTGTGTTTGCAAATACAAGCTGCCTCAAAGCTGTTAAGTAATTTTCCTATGCAGAGGTTGATTTCACAAAAACAAATGACACGATGAAAGCCCAAACAATTTCCTAATCCTCATGCTCTTTTTTTCCTGTCTTTTATGGACACAATAAATAGAATATTAATGTTGTTAACAAAGTATATTTACTCAATTGGTTAGTTAGCACTGAAAATAAATCATGTGGGGTTGATGAAAATTAGACCATTATCTAAAATTGGACACTTTTATTATTATTATATTTGTCCTATTAATGTTATGTCAATGTAAATATAGTAGGACTTTGAGTTTTGTGTACACAGAGGACTTTCACCACTTTTCACAGGAGCTGGCAACCTATGGATTTGAAAAGTGGGTTGGCACATTGATATTTCTGCAATATTACAATCAATTCACCAAATGTGTATTGTTGTGTGCCATGTCCCAGGATTTGTGTTAAGGAATAAAGGCATTAAGAAGATGAATCCATTGGAGTTTCTGCCCTCAAGAGATCTGTAGTTTAATGAGGAGACGAGTTTATAGATAGTCACAAAACAATCAAGGTAAGGTACTGCATACAGAGCTCAAAGAATAGGAAAATAGTATACAAGGTGGAAAGGAATGCTGTGTGGGGAGTGGTCAGGAAGGTCTCCATAGAAAAAATTGCATTAGGGATATTTCTTAAAGAATGGAAAGGTTTTGTAGGGCAGAGTTGGATCATTGAGAAACTCATTGTGGAGGCAGGTCTGTCTTGAGTAAAATTGAAGGGCTGCAAAACCATGACACAGACTCGGTCTAAGAAACAATTCATCTGCCTATTACAAGTCACCTGGGGAAAGAGGAAAACAGGTTGATAAGGCAAAATGACACAGCATGCACCCTCTCCCTGTGAATGTGTGAATATTGAAGCTTTATACTCAAGTGTCATGTGGGTTACTTCTTTTCAAAGCAACTTTTTGGGAGTCTGTTCCAAGATGGCCAAATAGGAACAGCTCTGGTCTACGGCTCCTATAGCATGATTGGCACAGAAGATGGGTGATTTCTGCATTTCCAGCTGAGGTACCTGGTTCATCTCACTGGGACTGGTTGGACAGTGGGTGCAGCCCACGGAGGGCAAGTGAAGCAGGGCAGGGCATCACCTCACCTGGGAAGCACAAGGGGTCAGGGGATTTCCCTTTCCTAGCCAAGGGAAGCCGTGACAGATTGTATCTGGAGGAACAGTGCACCCTCTCCCAAATACTGTGCTTTCCCAATGGTCTTAGCAAACAGCACACCAGGAGATTATATCCCATGCCTGGCTTGGCAGATCCCACACCCATGGAGCTTTGCTCACTGCTAGCACAGCAGTCTGAGACGGAACTGCAAGGTGGCAGCCTGGCTGGGGAGGGGCATCCGCCATCGCTGAGGTTTCAGTAGGTAAACAAAGTGGGTGGAACTGGGTGGAGCCCACTGCAGCTCAACAAGGCCTGCCTGCCTCTGTAGACTCCACAACCAGGGGCAGGGCATAGCTGAACAAAAGGCAGCAAAAACTTTTACAGACATAAACATCCCTGTCTGACACCTCTGAAGAAAGCAGTGGTTCTCCCAGCACTGTCTTTGAGCTCTGAGAATGGACAGACTGCCTCCTCAAGTGGGTCCCTGACCCCTGTGTAGCCTAACTGGGAGAAAACCTCCCAGTAGGGCCGACTTGACACCTCATACAGCCTCTGGACAAAGCTTCCACAGGAAGTATCAGACAGCAATTTTTGCTGTTCTGCAATATTTGCTGTTCTGTGGCCTCTGCTGGTGATAACCAGGTAAACGGGGTCTGGAGTGGACCTCCAACAAACTCCAATAGACCTGCACCTGAGGGACCTGACTGTTAGAAGGAAAACTAACAAACAGAAAGGAATAGCATCAACATCAACAAAAATGACATCCACACCAAAATCCCATCTGTAGGTCACCATCATCAGAGACCAAAGATAGATGAAACCACAAAGATGGGGAGAAACCAGAGCAGAAAAGCTGAAAATTCCAAAAACCAGAGTACCTCTTCTCCTCCAAAGGATTGCAGCTTCTCTCCAGCAACGGAACAAAGCTGGATGGAGAATGACTTTGATGAGCTGGCAGAAGTAGACTTCAGAAGGTTGGTAATAACGAACTTCTCCTAGCTAAAGGGGGATGTTCAAATCCATTGCAAGGACCTAAAAACCTTGAATAAAGGTTAGATGAATGGCTAACTAGAATACGCAGTGTAGAGAAGACCTTAAATGACCTGATGGAGCTGAAAACCATGGCATGAGAACTACATGACGTGTGCACAAGTTTCAAAAGCCAATTCAATCAAGTGGAAGAAAGGATATCAGTAATTGAAGATCAAATTAATGAAATGAAGTGATAAGACAAAATTAGAGAAAAAAGAGTAAAAAGAAATGAGCAAAGCCTCCAAGAAATATGGGAATATGTGAAAAGACCAAATCTACATTTGATTGGTATACTTGAAAGTGACAGGGAGAATGGAACCAAGTTAGAAAACGCTCTTCAGGATATTATCCAGGAGAACTTCACCAACCTAGCAAGGCAGGCCAATATTCAAATTCAGGAAATACAGAGAACACCACAAAGATACTCCTCGAGAAGAGCAACTCCAAGACACATAATTGTCAGATTCACCAAGGTTGAAATGAAGAGAAAAATATTAAGGGCAGCCAGAGAGAAAGGTCGGGTTACTAACAAAGGGACGTCCATCAGACTAACAGCGGATCTCTCGGCAGAAACTCTACAATCCAGAAGAGAGTGGGTCAATATTCAACGTTCTTAAAGAACATAATTTTCAACCCAGAATTTCATATCCAGCCAAACTAAGCTTCTTAAGTGAAGAAGAAATAAAATCCTTTACAGACAAGCAAATGCTGAGAGCTTTTGTCACCACCAGGCCTGCTTTACAAGAGCTCCTGAAGGAAACACTGAACATGGAAAGGAACAACCGGTACCAGCCACTGCAAAAACATGCCAAATTGTAAAGACCATCAATGCTAGGAAGAAACTGCATCAACTAACTGGCAAAATAACCAGCTAACATCATAATGACAGGATCAAATTCACACATAACAATATTAAACTTAAATGTAAATGCGTTAAATGCCCCAATTAAAAGACACAGACTGGCAAATTGGATAAAGAGTCAAGACTCATCAGTGTGCTGTATTCAGGAGACCCATCTCAGGTGCAGCAAATGGAAAGCAAAAAAAAAAAAAAAGGGGGGGGTTGCAATCCCACTCCCTGATAAAACAGACTTTAAACCAACAAAGATCAAAAGAGACAAAGAAGGTCATTACATAATGGTAAAGGGATCAATTCAACAAGAAGAGTTAATTATCTTAAATATATATGAACCCAATACAGGAGCACCCAGATTCATAACACAAGTCCTTAGAGACCTACAAAGATACTTAGACTCCCACACAATAATAATGGGAGGACTATAACACCCCATTGTCAATATTAGACAGATCAACAAGATAGAAGGTTAACAAAGATATCCAGGACTTGAACTCAGCTCTGCACCAAGTGGACCTAATAGACATCTACAGAACTCTCCACCCCAAATCAACAGAATATACATTCTTCTCAGCACCACATCACACTTATTCCAAAATTGACCAAATAGTTGGAAGTAAAGCACTCTGCAGCAAATGTAAAAGAACAGAAATCACAACAAACTGACTTTCAGACCACAGTGCAATCAAATTAGAACTCAGGATTAAGAAACTCACTGAAAACCATACAACTACATGGAAAATGAACAACCTGCTCCTGAATGACTACTGGGTAAATAATGAAATGAAGGCAGAAATAAAGATGTTCTTTGAAATCAATGAGAACAAAGACACAAGGTACCAGAATATCAGCAACACATTTAAAGTGTTGTGTAGAGGGAAATTTATACCACTAAATGCCCATGAGAGAAAGCAGGAAAGATCTAAAATTGACGTGCTAACATCACAATTAAAAGAACTAGAGAAGCAAGAGCAAACAAACTCAAAACTGAGCAGAAGGCAAGAAATAACTAAGATCAGAGCAGAACTGAAGGAGATAGAGACACAAAAAACACCTCAAAAAAATCAATAAATCCAGCAGCTGGTTTTTTGAAAAGATCAACAAAATAGACCACTAGCAAGACAAATAAAGAAGAAAAGAGAGTAGACTCAAATAGGTGCATTAAAAATGATAAAGGGGATATCACCACTGATCCCACAGAAATACAAACTACCATCATCAGAGAATACTATAGAATACTATAAACAGAGAATACTATAAACACCTCTATGCAAATAAACTAGAAAATCTAGAAGAAATGGATAAATTCCTGGACACATACACCCTCACAAGACTAAACCAGGAAGAATTTGAATCCCTAAATAGACCAATAACAGGTTCTAAAATTGAGGCAATAATTAATAGCCTACCAACCAAAAAAAGTCCAGGACCAGACAGATTCACAACCAAATTCTACCAGAGGTACAAAGAGGAGCTGGTACCATTCCTTCTGAAACTATTCCAATCAATAGAAAAAGAGGGAATCCTCCTTAACTCATTTTTTGAGGCCAGCATCATCCTGATACCAAAGCCTGGCAGAGACACAACAAAAAAGGAGAATTTTAGACGAATATTCCTGATGAACATCAATTCCAAAATCCTCAATAAAATACTGTCAAACCAAATCCAGCAGCACATCAAAAAGCTTATCCACCAAGATCAAGTTGGCTTCATCCTTGGGATGCAAGGCTGGTTCAACATATGCAAATCAATAAATGTAATCCATCACATAAACACAATCAAAGGCAAAAACCACTTGATTATCTCAATAGATGCAGAAAAGGACTTTGACAGAATTCAACAGCCCTTCATGCTAAAACCTTTCAATAAACTAGGTATTGATGGAACCTATCTCAAAATATTAAGAGCTATTTATGACAAACCCACAGCCAATATCATACTGAATGGGCAAAAACTGGAAGCATTCCCTTTGTAAACTAGCACAAGACAGGGATGCCCTCTCTCACCACTCCTATTCAACACAGTGTTGGAAGTTCTGGCCAGGGCAATCAGGCAAGAGAAAGAAATTAAGTGTATTCAATTAGGAAAAGAGGAAGTCAAATTGTCCCTGTTTGCAGATGACATGATTGTATATTTAGAAAACCCCATCATCTCAGCCCTAAATCTCCTTAAGCTGATACACAACTTCAGCAAAGTCTCAGGATACAAAATCAACGTGCAAAAATCACAAGCATTCCTATACACCATTAACAGACAAACAGAGAGCCAAATCATGAGTGAACTCCCATTCACAATTGCTACAAAGAGAATAAAGTACCTAGGAATCCAACTTACACAGGATGTGAAGGACCTCTTCAAGGAGAACTACAAACCACTGCTCAATGAAATAAAAGAGGACACAAACAAATGGAAGAACACTCCCTGCTCATGGATAGGAAGAATCAATATAGTGAAAATGGCCATACTGCCCCAGGTAATTTATAGATTCAATGCCATCCCCATCAAGTTACCAATGACTTTCTTCACTGATTTGGAAAAACTAAAGTTCATATGGAACCAAAAAAGAGCCCACGTTGCCAAGACAATCCTGAGCAAAAAGAACAAAGCTGGAGGCATCACGCTACCTGACTTCAAACTGTACTACAAGGCTACAGTAACCAAAACAGCATGGTACTGGTACTAAACCAGAGATGTAGACCAATGGAACAGAACAGAGGCCTCAGAAATAACACCACACATCTACAACCATCTGATCTTTGACAAACCTGACAAAAACAAGAAAGGGGGAAAGGATGCCCAATATAATAAATGGTACTGGGAAAACTGGCTAGCCATATGTAGAAAGCTGAAAGTGGATCCCTTCTTTACACCTTATTCAAAAGTTAACTCAAGATGAATTAAAGGCTTAAATGTTAGACCTAAAACCATAAAAACCCTAGAAGAAAACCTAGGCAATACCATTCAGGACATAGGCATGGGCAAGGACTTCATGACCAAAACACCAAAAGCAATGGTAACACAAGCCAAAATAGACAAATGGGATCTAATTAAACTAAAGAGCTTCTGCACAGCAAAAGAAACCACCATCAAAGTGAACAGGCAACCTACAGAACGGGAGAAAATTTTTGCAATCTACCCATCTGACAAAGGGCTAATATCTAGAATCTACAAAGAACTACAAAGAACAAATTTACAAGAAAAAAATCAACCCCATCAAAAAGTGGACAAACGATATGAACAGACACTTCTCAAAAGAAGACATTTATGCAGCCAACAGACACATGAAAAAATGCTCATCATCACTGGCCGTCAGAGAAATGCAAATCAAAACCACAATGAGGTACCATCTCACACCAGTTAGAATGGCGATCATTAAAAAGTCAGGAAACAACAGATGCTGGAGAGGATGTGGAGAAATAGGAACGGTTTTACACAGTTGGTGGAAGTGTAAACTAGTTCAACCTTTGTGGAAGACAGGATGGCGATTCCTCAAGGATCTAGAACTAGAAATACCATTTGACCCAGAGATCTCATTACTGGGCATATACTCAAAGGATCACAAATCATGCTGCTATAAAGACACATGCACATGTATGTTTATTGCGGCACTATCCACAATAGCAAAAACTTGGAACCAACCCAAATGTCCATCAATGATAGACTGGATTAAGAAATGTGGCACATATACACCATGGAATACTATGCAGCCATAAAAAAGGATGAGTTCATGTCCTTGCAGGGACATGGATGAAGCTGGAAACCATCATTCTGAGCAAACTGTCACAAGGACAGAAAACCAAACACCGCATGTTCTCACTCATAGGTGGGAATTGAACAATGAGAAAGAACACTTGCACACAGGAAGGGGAACATCACACATCGGGGCCTGTGGTGGGGTGGGGGAATGGGGGAGGGATAGCATTGGGAGAAGTACCTAATGTAAAAGATGAGTTAATGGGTGCAGCACACCAACATGGCACATGTATACATATGCAACAAAACTGCACATTGTGCACATGTACCCTAGAACTTAAACTATAATTAAAAACAAAAGCAAAAACAAAAAAGCTACTTTTTTTTTTTTGAGACGGAGTCTCGCTCTATCACCAGGTTGGAGTGCAGTGGCACTATCTCGGCTCACTGTAACCTCCACCTCCTGGTTTCAAGCAATTCTTCTGCCTCAGCCTCCCAAGTAGCTGGGACTACAGGCGTGTACTACCACGCTCAGCTAATTTTTATATTTTTAGTAGAGATGCGGTTTCACCATGTTGGCCAGGAGGAGCTTGATCTCTTGACCTTGTGATCCTCCCACCTTGGCCTCCCAAAGTGCTGGGATTACAGGCGTGAGCCACCAATGCCCAGCCTTTTCAAAGCTACTTTTAAGAGAGGTCTGGTACTGGAAAGATTGCAAAGGGAGCCATGGATGACTCAAGTTTTATTTCTGCTGTTGTGTTGCTGTGGGTAAGTTATTTGTTACCAGTGTGTCCCAGGTATTGCATTTATAAAAAGAGAGAATTGACACAAGGTCTGCAAAGGACTTAGCTTGTGATTTTTACACATTTTCTGAAATTGACATCAACTCAGTTAACATGGCGTCCACCTAGCTATTTCAGCCAAAAACCTAGAAATTACCTTGAAAAATATGCATCTCAAATCAATATTTCTCTTCATCTCATATCTTGAGTTCACATGTCTGAATCTAAGCTTTTCTGCATAGATTCCCTGTGCAATCTAGCCCAAGCCACCATCATTTCTGTTTGGACTCTGACCACTGCCTCCGAAGTCATCTCTTTGCTTCTTTTCCTCCTTAGGAGCCATTCGGCATACAACAGCTAAAGTGATTGATTTTAGAAGGTCAATCTAGTAAGGCCACACTATTTTTGAAAAGTCTGCTGGTTTTTATATTTAATTTTATTTTTTTCCCATTTACACAGGGTGATATATAATTGGGCATGATTCAGGGAGAAAGTTGAATAAGCAGGACACATTTCTGTCCTCCACTTCAATGGATGGGTTCCCAGACACTCCCTGTGGCAGTCAGGAGGTAGGACTGGGTCAGGGGTTTACTTGGGATTCTGCTTTACTCTCATGCTAGGCTTATCCTACTGCCATAGCCTTGACCTGTCATTCAGGTAAATTTTGGACTCAAGGAACTTCGTTTTGTCTCATCTCTCAATTTGTTCAACAGTCATCTGTTGGAAACTTCCTGCAACAACCTTGTGTAAGGTTACCCATGACAATTTCTAATAGTGGCACTTTGGGTACAAAGGTTAGATTAAACCTACGTTTTAAATTATTACATTGTTCAAAAGAAATACCTTTGTTTTCTCTTCTAGATAAATGCATCAAGTCATCATCTATTCTCAGAAAGTTTTAGAAGAGACTTTTTAAAATAAAGCCCTATAGCATTTTATTAGAACCTTGTATTTCCATGTCAAATAGAATCTTTGTTGAATCTATTTGTTGACATGGAAATAAAATTCTCACTGGTATTTTGTTCTTTTATTATATATTATGTTCACTTCTATGTTCTTTTATTATATATTATGGTCACTGTGAAAATTCAAGGAAAATTCAAGAATATCTCCTCTGGAAAAAAGCTTATAATTGATTCTGGGAAGCAAGCTATAAATACCTGATGAGTGAAATATCAAAACACCTCAACATCTGTTTTTAACCTTATTGGTGAGTGAATTCCTTTAAAATTAATTGCCTCGGCAGCTCATATGGGTAGCTCTGGAAGGCTTTCTGAAGGAAACAGCATTTGAAGTATGTTTTGCAGGGCAGGGTTTAAAGAGACAGAGAAAAGGCAGGAAGCATCCCAGGCAGATGGCAAGGCCTGAGTACGTGGGTGGAGGTGAGAAAGGACAAGACCCGTGAAAGGGGCAGAAAGTGAATCCCATGCAATCATGCCACACAGCCGGATCTAGTCAGGGGCAGAAAGTGGGCATTTGCTTGCTTAGTTAAAGAATAAGAAGAAAGTGTAAAAATTTGGAAAAATCATTGCCCCAAACTCAAAATAATAACATTCTGCGCTGGATCTGACCTTGGTGAGTGATATGGCTAAACAATGGCAGATATGAAAGCTTAGCCTCAATCTTTTCACCTGCTAGCATGTGTGATAACACTCATCTTCCCCAACCCATAGTGTCTGTGGCCAAAACACGAGACAATGCCTGTCAAAAGGGCTTTAAAGGCAAAAGAGTACCGGAAATGTAAATTCATTATTTAAGAGCTGGGACGTTAAGAATATTTAACTGAGGAAATTTCACGTCCAAATCAGTGCTGGATCAATAGGACTGGATTTTTTTGGAAGGGCCGAAAGGCATTAGAAGGCTATTCCAATATTCAGTACTGTCTAACAGGATACAAGCCTCTTTTTCAGCCTGACAGTGCATGCTCACAAGTGCTAAATGTGTTATTGCAAGAATCAAAGGCAGGGAAATGAAGTTATGTGGGTGAAATATTAGCATGGGAAATGTGTGAACACAGTTTGGAAGGCTGATGATTACGTGCTGATGCATTTTGGCGTGTGTACAAAATGAAAGGGGACATTAACATCATCCTGAAAACTTGTTCCTATTCCACCAAATAACACATCTTTTATTGGGAGGAGAATTTGAAATAACTTTCCAAATGTGGATATTTCAAAAATACTTTTCTAGGAATTTCCTTTTATGGAATTCAAAGATGGGTGGGCATATGTGTTTCTTTCTTTTTGGGGGCTTCAGTAGCACAGAATTCATCATACTCCTCATTTGTGACTGTCATCATTGTCCATGCAAAGATCCAAACTTGTTTTATTATTTGATTTTCAGGTCCAAAATTTGTTTACTTCCTTGTATTTTCTATTTCTTTCTTGAGAGTTTCAATTTCTTTGCTGAGGCTTTGTGTTTTTTCATTTGTTTCAATTACATTTGCCATTGCCCTTGAAGCATCTTTACCGTGGCTGCTTTAAGTCCCTGTGAGGTCATTCTATAATAGCACCTCTATGCTGGATGTTGGCATCTATGGCTTGTCTTGTTTCATTCACTTTGTTATCTTGCTGCTTCTTGGCATGACAGGGATTTTCTGCTGAAAGAGGTGCACATTTGGTACTATGTCAGAAGACTCTAGGTCTTACTTATCACACTGGAACCTTCTGTTGCAGCTGGTTCCTTTGACACTGCTTTGTCTGCGAAGTGACTGATGGCTTGTTACTGCCAGGTGGGGGTGAGAGTCTGGGGCCCCACCTGGCTTGTGTGGACGGCGAAGGGCAGCAATGTTTTGCGTGTGTTGTGGCTGGAGTCGAGTGGGTACTGTCTAAGTTTTCTGTCTGGATAGACCGCTCCTTTCTTCTGCCGGGGCTTTCTTTGTGCCTGCTGGCATTTCTAGGTTGCTGGCGTCCTCTGCCCTGAGTCTGGGAACACCCAAGAACTCACCTCTGTGCCCTTCTTGCATCCTGAGGCCCCGGCCAGTCTGCCTTCTGTGCTGTCCAATGCCTGTTCTACTCATAATGTTCAAGATTATTCATTATGCTCAGTGGGAGGAAGAGGGCAAAGGATGCATATCCCATCTTCCCAGAAGGGAAATCCCACTCATTAAAAATAATTCCTTTGTACATTGTATTTTTCTACTTTGAGAATCAGGGTTCCTAAGAGGATTATGGCTGAAGGACAAGGAGTGTCCCAGGTGAGCCTCAGTCCAGTCAGTTTCAGTCTGTGAGTTTCTCATGGGAGTCCAACAGACAAAACACCAATCAAAGAGCCACACATGGTTGACGCTGGGCTAATGCCCCATTACAGCAGTAACTGTGTAATTTATTATCCAAACTATAATATCCAGCTGAGAATAAAAGAAAGTGGCAAAACATTAAAATTTTATGTACTTAAAAATATACATATTCATGTAAATTTGAGGAAAATAAAAATGTTTCTTTATAATAGTATCTGAATATTAAACACAAGCAGTTATTATTACTGTTGCATATTCACTTAGTCTAAAAAGTTCTTGACGATGTCAACACTGATAATATCACTATTTTCATAACTTATTTTTCAAATTACCTTCTTTAATATTTTTCTTTAAAAATATGTACATTTCTTTTCAAAGTTGCAAAAGATATGGTTACAAACATTCAACATTTTCAACACTTTCAATTAACTACAGTTTTGAAAGAAAGAAAATTTCGGCTCCAACTGCTGAGGTACCAAGCACTCAGCCTTTCAGACCACCTGAGCCAGGTGCATCATTAGTCTGGATGTCAATTTTGGGTAGGAGGGGGCTGCCCCTTCTCCTTTGTGCAACCACAAAATGGTGAATGTGGCTTTCTTGACTCAAGCCTCTGCTCCCTCAAAGAGGCCGTAACTCTACCTGTTGTGTGTCTACAACATGTCCAGAGTGCTATGAGTCTCCTCCTACGGAGAGGTGGTCCTGCCTGGACTGACCCCTGTGACAGGTGCACAGGTGATTGCAGCATCACTTCCGAGCTTGGGTAGAAAAACCCGTGGAGCTCCTGAAGGCTCCCTTCTGGACACGGACACGAGTGCCTTTGCAATACTGGCAGGGGGTGCCTCCTGCAGGCTTCCACGACGCTTTTATGTGGCAACGTAAGAGAGAGAGAGAGAGAGAAACAGAGAGAGAGAGAGAGAGAGCTTCAGATAAATGGAGAAGATAGAGACAGGGACAGAGATACGGAGACAGAAAGATACAGTTTGAGAGAGGGAGATACAGATAGAGAAGATAAAGAGAGAGACAGATAGACAGATAAAGATTAAGAAGTAGGGGGCAGGCCCAGAGACCCTCAGCTCTTTGAGTTTACCTGCCTGGGTCTCAGGTAGGTGCATGAAGGACCCTTCAGCCTTCCAGATGACCAGCAGACCTCTGTAAAGTCTGGCTGCAGTTTCACTGAGTGACCTTAAATACAAAGCAGTTGGCAGTGCTTCTTCAACTCCCACATTGTAAGTAAAGTGAATGACCGTGGTTGTTTGAGGTGCTATGTTGGGGTTGTTTGTAATGCAGCCAGTAGAGGCATCGATTACTGATACACCTAGTTTCATATTGACAGGAGAAGGCCAAAAAGCCATTGTCATTTTTATTTGTTTATAAGTAAATAAATAAGCCATTTTCTTGGCTTGAGTGTAGGTTTGTTTTAAATCTCTAAAGTTAAAGACATTCATCAAAATCTTTTTTTCTTCAATATTTTGCCTTTTACTTAGGTATTTCATTTCTCATAACTTTTATCTCATTTTCTTCTTGCGTTTCTTGCATTTGGAGATTCTCAAGCGTACCTTCATTGCTGATTTTCCTTCTCTAGGACTGGTTGCTGCAATCAGAATGCACATGGTGAGTTTCTGAGCCTCAGCTCTGGGCAGCGCTCCTCCCATGTCTGCCTGTACCCACGTCTGGGCCCCCCACACACCTGAGCTGCTGCACCTCATTCTTCCTTGGCCTTCACAAAGCTCAGGTTTCTGTCTGTTAATGAAAACACAATGCAAGCATGTTTTACCATTTGCCTGCTGACCACTCCTTTAGCTCAGGAGCACACTCATTCTGTTTTCTTTTGTTCTTAGCATTTAACACTATTTGACACATTGGCTTTTTAATGATGTTTGGACTCCCTCTGTCAAGAGCTGGGCTGTGTTTTTGGTGCCTCATTATGCCCAGTGTCCCGAATGCTGCTAGGCTCATGCTAGCTCCTTAAGAAGTACTTGCAACGTTACAGTTTATCGAATTAAATTGAATTTTGTTTTTCACAGAGTCCATTTTCAAATGTATTTTTCGTCTTTACTCTGATTTTCTTTATTTCTATTTCTCCTACCACTCTCTTTATGCATTGTTACTTGGTTATCTGTTAACTGAGATTTGAGGGAGGAGAAGTTGGTCACTGTTGCCCACTGGCTGAGTGAGTGAGTCCAGTTCTCCCTTCTCACCATCGGTTTGGTGGGTTGTTGGAACTCATCAAGCTTAAGGCAGGGATATGTGGAGGCACAAGGCCCACAGCCGTGGTAGTCTGGATGCCTGCCTTTCCCCCAGGCCATCCTAAAATGCAGGTGTGACTTCCCCCCCCCCCCCCGAGACGGAGTCTCGCTCTGTCTCCCAGGCTGGAGTGCAGTGGCTCCATCTCAGCTCACTGCAAGCTCTTTCTCCTGGGTTCACGCCATTCTCCTGCCTCAGCCTCCTGAGGAGCTGGGACTACAGGCACCTGCCACCATGCCCAGCTAATTTTTTGTATTTTTTAGTAGAGACGGGGTTTCACTGTGTTAGCCAGGATGGTCTCGATCTCCTGACCTCGTGATCCACCCACCTTGGCCTCCCAAAGTGCTGGGATTACAGGTGTGAGACACCGCGCCTGGCCAAATGCAGGTATGACTCTTTTGTCCACTCTGCCGTTAGCTGGAATGGACTGCTGCAGGCTTGTGATGGGCCGTCTTAAAGAGGGAGGCTGAGGCAGTCAGCTGAGGAGAAGCACCTGCCCTGTGAGGTGCTGGGGTCTTCCTTTCCTGTCAGAGAAAAGCCAACATCTCTAGGTTAGGTCAACACAGAGGAAGTGGGAGTCACCCCTTCACCTTTCAGCCTGACATCTCGACCCAGTGTTAACTTAGGTTTGCTTAGTACAATTGTGTCATTGTACCTGGATTATCATGCATGAAAACTGCTGATTTCCAGCAGTATTGTAACTTTACAAGCCTTACTCTATTGCCATTCATATTTCACTGAGGGGTAGGAAAAGGTGAGTCAATAAAAAATAACTGCACGATACAAATCTAAAATTCTATATTGACTTAAAATGTTTAAATTACCATGTCTAAAATAAGTTTTTAAAACCTCCCCTAAATTTAGCCACGATCCAATCTCTCACTACTCTATCTACCCACCCAAGTCTCTGTATATCTTCCTTTAAGTAAGCATAGAAAGACACCAATCCATTCACCCACCCACCCATTCATCCATCTATTCATCCATCCATCCATCCACCCATCCACCCAGCGACCCATCCCCACTACCCATCCACCCACCCATCCTCCATCCCCCCACCCATCCACCCACCCATCCGTCTATCCATCCATTCACCCGCCCACCCACCTACCTATCTACCCACCTATCCATCTTTCCCTTCCTCCCTCCCACCACCCATCCATCTATTCATCCATCCATCCCTCCACCTATCCATACACCCACCCACCCATGCATTCATCCATCCACCCATCTATTCGTCCACCCACCCATTCATCTATCCATCCATCCATCTGCCTGCCCACTCATCCATTTATCCATCTAACCATCCATCCATTTACTCATCATCCATCCATCCATCCATACATCCATTCACACATCCATCCATTCATCCGTCATACATCCACCATCCATCCATCCACCAGCACACCTACCCATCCATCCATCCACCCATTCATCCATTTACTCATCATCCATCCATCCACCCACCCATTCACTCATCCATCCATCCATCATACATCCACCATCTGTCGATCCACCAACCCACCTACCCATCCATCCATCCATCCACCCATCCATCCATCCATCCATCCATCCATCCATCCATCCACGCATCCATTCACTCATCCATCCACTCATCCATCATACATCCACCATCCATCCATCCACCCACCCATCCATTCTCCCCAACCACCCATCCATCCATCCATCCATCCATCCATCCATCCATCCATCCATGCATCCATTCACTCATCCATCCACTCATCCATCATACATCCACCACCCATCCATCCACCAGCACACCTACCCATCCATCCATCCACCCACCCATCCATTTACTCATCATCCATTCATCCACCCACCCATTCACTCATCCATCCATCCATCATACATCCACCATCTGTCGATCCACCAACCCACCTACCCATCCATCCATCCACCCACCCATCCATTCTCCCCATCCATCCATCCATCCATCCATCCCTGCATCCATTCACTCATCCATCCACTCATCCATCATACATCCACCATCCATCCATCCACCAACCCACCTACCCATCCATCCATCCACCCACCCATCCATCCATTTATCCGTCCATCCATTCATCCTCATCTTTACATGGATAGAGACACATGTATAGATCAATATCTCTATACAGAGAAAGAGATAAACCTTTCTTTGCAAATTAACCGCCCCACTTTCCTTTCCAACGTTTGTGTGGAGAGCACAGGGTTCCTGCGTCAGGATCCTGCAGGACACGGGCTGAGGCTTCCAGCTGCCGGCCATGGCCTGGGCTCGTCTCCCGACACGCGCCAGCACTGCCCCCTGCTGGCCGCCCGGGAGCACTGCCCGCTGCCGCGGCGGAAGGAGACCCGGGAAAAAGCCAGGACCGCGAGCAGCTGGACGCTTTCTCCCTGGGGCTCAGCCACACATTTCAGTCACAGTTACAGACTACGGGGGATTTGGAGCCTTTGCTTTAGTTTTTATTAAGAAATATTTATTGAAAATTCCATGGCTTGCATTTGATTTGTTGTTTGTTCTTCTTCTTTTTAAAATATATGTAGAAATTGGTTGCAAGGAGCAACCGTATTGAGGAGCATGGTGACGAGCATGGGTTTGGCGCCAGGTGCACCTGGTTTAATGCATTGCTGCATCATTGAAAGCGTAAACGAGTTTCCAACCCCCTCCCAGCCTTGTTGCTCTCATCTGTGAAATAGAGATAATAATAATGCTTGTCTCACAGGGTTTCGTGGGGATTAAATGTGATCAGAAACTCAAACCTCCTAGACATCATCCATAATCAATAAATATTAGCTACGACTTACTATGAATGCCTTTAGTTGTTAGTGTAAGTCATCATCCAGCCAAGCCAGGTGACCTAGGTGGGGAAGGAGGGAGAAACTCCTGGGTGTGCCCTGCGTGCTGACCACCCGAGGATACTCCCAGGCCTGCCTGCCCCACTTACCCGGCTCCTGTTGCTCCCTGACCAGGCAGAGGCAGAGGCAGACATGGGGAGGCCGAGGGACACGCTCATCCTGAGCCAGCTGAGACCATCTGTTGCCCCCTTGGGTGAGGACACGCAGGAAGGGTGAACACGTGAGGCTGTTCTTCAGAGAGAGCCGTTGATGTAGTCTGGAAAAATCCACAAGTGGGTCTACACCAGCAACACAAAACAAAACAAAGTTAATACTGCAGAGGCTTCAGGTTCTGTTTATAGACACCATGCAATAGACCTGGCTCTTACTGCAATTTCTCCACCCACAAGAAGGTCACACGAATGTGTCAACTGAAGCACTTCATACATAAAAGAGATACACAAATAAGTAGTATACTCAGAGATCTGACATGTTAAATATGTATATTTAATTAATAAACCTACTTGCTCATCATCATCCTGTCTGTAACCTCTGGGTGTTGAATGGATATTAGAAGTTCTGTAATCCACTGCCTAGGTATAACTCATACATTTTTTCCTCTGAAAGGGTAATAGGAACATACATGGAGAATGCCAAGTCCAAACTGATATACTCCTAAAATATCATAGCACAAGGACAACATTATAGCACAAGGATAACATCCTAGCACAAGGATAAGCTATATAACACAAGTTAAGAGAGGCCTCAAGAATGTCTTTAAGTAGTTGCCGTAAGCTTGTGAGGCTGTGCTGGGAGTGCCTCAGCTTTTCGTAGACCAGTCCTTGTGCAGCTGTGGTATGCAGAGGTGACCACTGACCAGCCAGTTGAACTCCCTGAAATCCCACATCAGTCAATTGGAGGTAATAATATTTACTTACATCCGGCAAACCACTAGGAGAACCTTATGCAACCATTTCACTGATGTATGTAAGGATTATTTCATCCCTTGGAAATGCTGGTAACATACTTTAAGTGAAACAAAAGTAAAGATTTATAAATATGATATCATTACAGCAGTGTATAAATATGATATCATTACAGCAGTGTAAAGTAAAATAAAGAAGGGAAATGAAGCAGTAGTGAATTCAGCCATAGGATTATTAATAATAATCGTTTCTTCTATGTATTTGCAATGTTTGTGATGTAAAACATTAATTTATTATAAATATAACATTACCATTGGTTTAAAATGAGCATCTCTGATTACAGAAAGAATAATCTTTTATCTCTAAACAACAGGCTTATTTTAGAAATAATATGGAACTTTATCAAATATCTTTAGATTCTCTACTCATATGGATATTATTTTTGATCAAGAGATATATTCTATTAGGCTATTAAATCAGTCTTCCATTCCTGAAATTAAGATGTTTAATGTTATTATTTTAATATACTATAAGGCTCATTCAATATTTTATTCATAGTTGTTACAGATCTACTCATAATTAATATTGATCTTGTCAGATGTTAGATATCAAGACTTCAATAGTTTTATAAATAGGATTGATTTTCAGATTTTCATCATTATGTGTTTTGAAACAATTATTATAATTTTATTTAAAACTGTAACATTTTGCAATTTTTTTTGTAACAAGTAAAATTTGTTCCTTGATAGAACTCAGGTAAACCAACTTTAGGTAAAGTAACCTAAAACTTTAGTGGAAATAAACTGTGATTACTTCTTCACTACCACCCCCAACCAGATGTACACATATTGGCTTTATATTTCTTTTTGATGCAATTTAGAGTTTCACAGAAAATAGTTTATTTATGAATATTTAAGATGAAGAGACTCAAATCCTGTATGTTTTCACATCCTGCCATTTTTCACGATCTAACATAGCAATGAAGAGATTAGTTTATAATAATGTATTAGCTAAGAACACATTATACCTATAAAATATATTCAGATTTCTGGAATGATTCTCAACAAGCTTGGGTATCATGTCAGTCAGGATGCCTGACCAATAGGAGCAGGAAGGCCATCGCATCAGACGTATAACAACCTCACTCACACACACACATGTGTTGTTGTTGTTTTAACTGGACAACAAGCCGTGGGTTCCAGGGACAGTGATGTGGCTTCCGTTTCTGTTCCCTGTGTCTCCTGGTCCCACACTCCCATGTGTACTGGCTACATCCAAAGACTGGTAGCCCGCTAGATGCAGCCTTTCTAAGGGCCACATCCAGAAGAGAAAATATCCAGACGCAAAGAAGAGTCTCAGTTTTTTCTTGGACATGAGAAACGCTCCCCTGAAGCTCCTGATCAGATTTCTGCTCCCACCTCATTGGCTCCATGCCCTCCTTGACACGCTTGGCCTGGGGCTGAGGCTACCATGATTTGTCCCTGGAATCTGAAAGGGATCATGTGTCGGGGTCATCCCAGCACCCATGACCTTCCAAGGCTGGGTGATGTGCTCAGATTCACAGGGAGCACTGAGAGGTTATTCTCGGTGCCCTGAAGCTGAGGGGCACAAACCCCACTGCTACCCAGGCAGGGACAGGTGCTCTGCACAGTGAGGCGTGGATGGAGAAGCATCACCCTCCTAAACACGGGCCCCATCAAAGTCTCTGGGTCTTACATGGTGCATCGCCTGTCAGAAGACCACGGTGTGGGATGTACTGCAGACAAGAGTCAGCTGAATCCCGATACATCAATTGAAAAGCTCTAAGTAAATTGCCCGATCCCAATGCTGCACTGGGAATTTGTGCTTCCGTCATTGGCCCTCAAACTTGATTGTATTCTGAGGAAACCTCCCTAGAGTCCCTTCTTTCTCCTCCAACCCTAAGGTGAAAAAGCACTAAATTCTCCCACCAGGGGGCAAGAGGCGAGGGCAAGAAGAAAGGCTCCTGTCCGGTTGTGCCACTGGCGTGTACAGACGCTGCTGCCTCCTGGCTCCGGATGCCTTGGTGCCTTCCGGAGTGGCCCCACTGCTTCCTGAGTTTGGCTGAACCTGTGGGTTGATGAAGAGGCTTCCCTGGCTTTCCTTTTTTCACAGTGAGCCGCTCTCCCTCTCATCACACAGGGGAAACTGTGGATACTCCCTGGTCGCCACCAGTTCAGCCCCATTTCCTGACTATCCTACAGTGGCTGGCAGATAATGCTTCTCCTTCTCCCACCAAAGATGCCCACAACGTCATCCCCAGAAATAATGAATGTGAAGATGTCAGCTTGCAAAGGGGATAGAATTAATGATGCTAATCGGCTAATGTTAATTTAGGGGGATTATCCACGTGGAGCCAATATACCATGGAGCCCTTTAAACACGAGAAAGAGGCTGAAAGCTGCAGGCAAAGAGAGATTGAAGCTGCCAATCCATTGCATTGACTGTGCTTCTGGCCAAGGAGTCCAGGTGGCCTCCAGGAGTTGGAGAAGCGGAGGGGCTGGGGGCTCTGCTGAGCCCCCAGAAGGAGCAGCCTGCCGACATCTGAGTACCAACCCATGAGTTCCATGTCAGACTTCTGGCCTCCATCACTGGAGATCATGCATTTGTGTTTCAGGCCAGCAGGGGTTGGTCTTGTAACGGTGTGATAAATATTGTGTAAAACCTAGATGCACACACTTTGCTTCCTGACATTGGAACTTTAATGCAGTAAGTACAATAAGTTGCCATTTATTTAGTTCCATGTGCCAATGGACTTGCATACATTTTTTCTAACAAAACCACAAATAAACCAAACATCATTGAGAAGATATTGATACCCAGGAAAGAACTGAAAGAATTTCATGAGGAAAAAACAGAAAGAAATTATTAAGAACCAAAACAGAGAGACTATTTCTTGTTAATTCTGGGATCTTAGGTTAATTGTAAGGACCTTACAAGATCCCAGAATTAACAAGAAGTTCAGGAAGACTCATTCAGAAATACTTACTTGTATGAGATGTTTTGAGGTCAAGGCCAATTCCTGAAATAATAATCTTGAACATGGTGTATTAAGTGGTAATGTATTCTAAAATGTTCATTAAAAGTAGAATCAGAAGTTAGACATCAGGCCAAAAATCCTCTAAAGTTAGAGGGGAAAAAAACTATTAATCAGATTAAATTGCTGTGAAATGTGCAGCCTATCTGCAGCCTCTGAGGCTCTTCAAGAGGCCAATATTGGGTCTGATATTGAAAATGATGGAAAAGTTGGAGCTTAGGTCACGCTTATAAAATTTCCATGAGAATCAACTGAAGGATGAATGGACAATGAGCAATGATGGACAACCTTTCCGAGGATTCTTGTCCACAGGGAAACAGGAGATTTTCAGGAATGGACAGGGTGCAATCATAAGGAATTGATTGGGATGGGCACAGAACACCAGAGGCAGCACTGACAAATGTGGTGTTTTATTGTTTGGAAGTAGCAGCAAATGAGGCTAACAGAAGTCTAGTTAAATGTCTGATGTTAAAGGAGAAAATATTTTATTTTTGCAAGTCTAGATGGCGATTTTAAATCCCTTCAAGTAAAAAATATACAAATAATCTTTTAGTAAAAGCTATAAGAGTATGTCCCCTTTTGGGGAATAACATTTTAACTGACATTTAATAGCAACCAGTTTTTCTAATCAACATTATTGTTGCTGTTATTTTTATTTTATTTAGTTAAAAAAATAGTCATTTTACATGTGGAATTGTTACATTATTGTAGCTCTGCAATGAAGATACAACACTCTATGGAAATTATTCTTTTAGTATTTTCTTGCCAAATATCTTAGCACTGAATGTATTGTCGATGGGACAACACTGCATGCAGCCACATTCTGCCAGGGTAATGGAATTAACTATCCGTGTGTAAATGCATGGATAAAGAAGACAAGGGGGCCGGGCGCGGGGGCTCACGCCTGTAATCCCAGCACTTTGGGAGGCCGAGGCGGGTGGATCACAGGGTCAGGAGATCGAGACTATCCTGCAAACATGTTGAAACCCCCGGCTCTACTAAAAACACAAAATAATTAGCTGGGCGTGGTGGCAGGCACCTGTAATCCCACTACTCAGGAGGCTGAGGCAGGAGAATGGTGTGAACCTGGGAGGCGGAGCTTGCAGTGAGTGAGCCGAGATTGCGCCACTGCACTCCAACCTGGCGACAGAGAGAGACTCTGTCTCAAAAAAAAAAAAAAAAAAAAAAGACAAGGGAAGATTATGCAATATGACATTCAGAAACTAACTGGATGAAACATTTTGAGATCAAAAAAAGTTTGAGTGTTATATGATGTAAATAATGAGTGTGCAGCATTCTACTTGCTTTAGTTGAACTTGTTTGAAATATTTTCCTTCCTCTTTTGGCTGGGCTCCTTTGCATCGGACGTTCTGACTTTGTTCTGTGGTCCCGGGTGGGTTGAATGTTCTGAACATCGTTTGTATGTCTGTCAAGTGGGAATGGATAAGGGCCACTTGCTTGAAGAGTTTCCTCTGAGGCTCGTAGGGAAGACGCGGTCACACCAGCCCAGCATGACCTTCCAGTGCCCGGCCTGTCCGCATTTCTTCCATGATTTGTGCAGCAAGCCTCACGCTTATCCACAAGGAACTATTTTTGTTTCTGGGATTGCAGATCGGAGCTTGCTCTTAGATGCTTTTTCATAACCACTAATTGAGCTATAATGATTAATTAATTCACCAAACATTTTTAATGGATCTTCTGCATGTGAGTTGGCATAGTTGGTCCTGAGAGGTCTATTAAGAGAATTAAGAAATAGCTGTTGACCCTAAGGACATAGTCCTTGTCCTGTAGTGGTGGGAATCAAGCCTGGGCTCACACGAACGTGAAGAAACAACCATTTTTGTTATTATCTCTTAACAATGATCTTGTAAATTGAGCATAATGTGCTATATTATAGCCTCTGTGTTTCAGAATGATGTGGAAACTCCTTTACTTATACATGTAAATGTTAATGAGAATTTGGAGCTAAGGAACATTTAGGCAAACACATTGCAGTGCAAAGGGAAATTCACAGAGAAACTGGACTCCGGAACCCTCCTTACCCTTCTATCATTAAAAAGATAACAGGAGTAATTTTATATGTTAAGATTATTAGTCTGCTCAATTACAACGTAGAGTTGGCACTGCCAAATCCTGAGGCAAACAATAATTTTCTTTTTATGTTTTCTTTTTTTAATTTGTGATGACTATGAGCCACTTCTTGGAAAAGAAACTGCATAACAGGTTTTGGGTCTGGCATTGCTGTGTCTGGGGCACTAGGATTATTCTGAGGGAATAACTTATTTGCATCTATAAGACCTCATTCAAATGCTACCTTTCCTTTGCTTCATCCAGTGACACATAATTCTTTTTTACCTGAGATTCACCCAAAAGTAATTTTTGTTTTGCTTATGAATTTTTTTAAAAAAAATCATGAGATTATGATCATTGTAAACTTTTATTTGTAGTAAAAATCAGACATTCTAATTGGACTGAAGTTTAATGAGAATTAGAAACATCAGTATGAACCTGGGAACAAAACGATGGTTTGTCTTTATAACAAATTATACAGATGAGAGCAAAGTGCATGGTTTTACAGCATTTGACGAAGTGCTTGTAATGAGTGGCAGTTTTGAACAGCTAACAGGTGCTGTTGATGTGCTGGCAGCCCCCTCATCTTCCAGCCAGGACCAGTCTCAGGAAGAGAGGTACTGTGGGCCAGTTACACCTAACAGAGCAACTTAGAAAACACACATAACCTCAGGCTAGGGGAACAGTCATAAATAGGAAATTTATCTCAACAAAGTGAAAGAAGGAATGAGCTGTAGGAGCCAATAGGACTGTGATTCTTCTTAAGCAGCAAACCCTTGGCATCTGATCATTGATTTTCATGGAGTTCAACACAGGGCTTGCTAGAGCATGCGCCAGCTTTGTGAAGGGCAAGGTTGCTAGCTCCTGGGAAGGGGACTGGAGGAAACATCTCCAGTACATCCCATTGAGTAGAGAAAGTGACACAGAAAGATACAAGGAGTACAATAATTTTTGGAGACAGAACTATCGAAGCTGCTACTGAACCAATGACAAAATGGAGAAAACAGATGATACCACAGAGCATAGTTTAAATTTCAGAACCATAATACGTGGCCACAGATTGGTAACCTCGTAGTCATGAGGTTATTATCTACTGGCATTTGCATGATAGAGAAAATGCCCATAGATAAAGAAAGAATAAAAACTCAAAAGCCTAACTGGCCTAAGCAAGACAAGAACACCAGTTAATATGATAAAAGAACTAAGGTTAGCCGTTGAAAAGAAAACAATGCGAGCACAATGCTGTATTTCCTGCAAGAAAAAGATGGCTCAAGAAGTAACTTAAAAAGTTACAAGATAAACTAAAGATGTGGACTTTCTCTGTGTCTGCAGAACAAATGAACCCCAAGGTGCACCGTGGTTCGCCGGGTCTTCTGCAAATGTCATGGAGGTGCCACGGAGGGGGAGTCAGGGCAGTGGGAGGCGGCGCACGACAAGAGATCCAGCTCACAAGGGCAGAATTTCTGTAGGGAAATTCTACAGACTGTAGGAAATTTGCATGGGGCTGAAGCCTGTGGAAGCGCAACTAGCAACTAACAAGCATCTCAGAGCAAACGAAGTGGAGGGAAACTTAAATCGCGGCATTGCCGAGTTTTGCTGCGTAGATGAGACAGAAATCCCACCACATTGTTGTTTTGTCTATCTTATTTTCTAGGCTTGGAGCTCCTTGGGGAAAGAAGTTGCTCTATTGGATTTGGTGTTTTCTGCATGTAACACAGCTCCTGGCAGACACCAGGTGATTTAATGAGTCTTTCGTGCTTTCGGGGCCATTTTTCAACTGTCTGAATGTTCCCAATTGCATCTCTTTGAGGAGCTTGGTAATTTAGCTAAAATTGCAGCTCTGTCCTGAGAAAGCATCAGATAGCAAACATATCTCCATGGAGAAGAATTATAACCAGGCCCAAGGCATGTTAGTGTGGAAGCAATTAAGTACATGGACCAAAAAAAAAAAAAAAATAGTGGAAGTATAATGCAAACATGAAGGGCAGCCGAGCAAGACCCCCAGGTCTGAAGTTGCCACCTCTGTGCTGTGAGCAGGACGCAGAAAGGCTGCCGTGACGAAGAGATGGTTCAGAGGTCGCCCTCCGAGCTGCTCATGTAAGGGTGGGTCCTCCCGGTAGCCTCATTTCCCTGCTATAGGAGCCACGGTATCAGAGGGGAGTTTATCAATGAAAAAGTCATACAAAAAAATTTTAGAAACGACAGTGAAGACCAGAACTCTTCATCCATCATTTTCCAGTGTGTTCCACGATCCTTGGTTTTTGCAGAGTTCAGCAGAATCTCACTATTAGCACTGCAGCCTCGCTGTGAGGAAGCTGTTCCATGCCGTCACCTGCATCAGGTCCTCTGCCCATCTCTCTCTCTCTCACTGGGTGCAGAGGATCCAACGGAGAGTGCTGGGGCTGCCTGGTGCATGGTGAAGTCACTGAGGAAAGGAGCTTGGGGCCCTGAATGACTGGGTGGGGTCCTCTTTCGCCCCCTGCCATCAGCTCTGTTGGACTGGATAAGAGAAATGGAAACTGTGTTGGATTTCGCCACTGAGATTTGGGAAATTATTTTTTATAGTAGAATGCCTATGCTAATGAATATAGAAACAATTCTGACTACTCTTCAAATATTTTCATCATTATACATAGTCCTGCCAATGGGCCAAAATGATTGACTGCCTCCCACTGTTGCCAGTGCTGTCCATTAGCGATCTTCTTAAAAAGTTTGCCACCATTGTCAAGCAATGAATCTCAATTGGTTTAATGTGGACCTAGTTAAGAATCGTATTGAAAATCATTTCATGTGTTTATCAGCTTTTCTTGTGTGAATTGTCTGTCTCCCCTCCCCTCTTCTCTTCTCTTTTTTTTTTTTTTTTTTTTTTTTTTGAGACAGAGTCTTGCTCTGTCGCCCAGGCTGGAGTGCAGTGGCGCAATCTTGGCTCACTGCAAGTTCCGCCTCCTGGGTTCACGCCATTCTCCTGCCTCAGTCTCCCAAATAGCTGGGACTACAGGCACCTGCCATCATGTCTGACTACTTTTTTTGTATTTTTAGTAGAGACGGGTTTTCATTGTATTAGCCAGGATGGTCTCCATCTCCTGACCCTGTGATCCTCCTGTGTCGGCCTCCAAAAGTGCTGGGATTACAGGTGTGAGCCACCGAGCCCAGCCCATTCTCTTCTCTTTTTTTGTGAGACAGAGTCTCACTCTGCTGCCCAGGCAGGAGTGGGGTGATCTCGGCTCACTGCAGCCTCTGCCTCCCAGGTTCAAGCAGTTCTCCTGCCTCAGCCTCCTGAGTAGGTGTGTCCCAACACATCCGGCTATTTGTGTGTGTATGTGCATGTGTGTGTGTGTGTGTATTTTTAGTAGAGAGGGGGTTTCGCCATGTTGGTCAGGCTGGGCTTGAACTCCTAGCCTCAATTGATCTACCTGCCTTGGCCTCCCAAAATGCTGTGATTACAGGCGTGAGCCACCACGCTTGGCCTTGTGAGTATTTTCAAGGTGTAGGCTGCCTGGGACCTGCTGAACTGGGAGGGAGCCACTGTTTGGGGTTTCCTGCACCCTAATTCTGATTTCTCTCTGTCGAGAACTTGTTCTTGCAGATGCTGGGCTTGGATCAAGAAGCAGGAAAACCAATTTTTAAGCAGAAATTGAGCGATGGCCAGTATTGGTTCTCCCAGAGTTGTCATGAAATCCTAAGAAAACAGAGACGGGGACTTCCTCTATCCTGGCAGAGCCCTCCTTGGGTGACCACTACCATCGGCAGCTTTTCCAGGTAGAGCACCTCAGGCTGAGCGAGAGGCAGCCCCACAGCGCCCCGCCTGTCCCCATCCCTGCAACAGCTGTCAGCATAGGGTCTGCCTCCTCCCTAGTCAGGGACTTCAGGCAAGTCCGTCTGTGGGTGTATTTTCTTCCCAACATGGCCGGGTTTTTTGTTATTTTTTCAATTGTATTGTTCATCTCTTGTTACTGATTATCGAGCACATATTTATTCATTTTATGCACATATAAATATGGTATGTAAATATATAATCTCTTTATATGTGATCTATTACAACATTGCACAAATATGAAGATATAAACTTCATATACTTTCACTAATGATCCCCTTTGTCTGCCCTGTATATTGAATATAATTTCACATTTGTCATTTATCTTTTGAATGTTTTCAGTGCAGATATTTTCACGTTTCTGTCAATGCATTACCGACTTTTTTGGTGAAGCATCACACCCAGAAAACACTTGTTTCTGAAAATTTCAACATTTCCTGTGTGTCTTGTGTATGTGGAGTCAGCGGGCAGCACCCGGCCTCCTTCTCCAGGCTGGCCTGTGAGTCCTGGGGAGCAGATGCTCCTTCTGCGGGATCCCCAGGCGGGCCGACCGACGGCACCGCAGGCCAGCGCTGGGCACCCCGGGGGCGGCCTGGCCTGGCCCATCTCGCGCTCTCGGTGCTGAGCACTCCAAAGTGGAGGGGGTCAGCTTTACTACTCAGGGCTGCAGGCGGATCCTGCCGCACCGGGCTGATTCCACCTGCGTCTGAGGCCACGGTTTCCCACGCGCCACAGGGCAGGTGCGCTCCCAGGAGGATTCCACTCACCTGGTGCAACCCGCTCCGCTGCCGCAGTTTTGTTTACAAAATCGCTTCACACGGGGAAAGTATGCTGGCCTCACATGGGGGTCACATGGTTCACGTGGTTTTAAAACGTGTCTGACAATTCCAGCACCGCTCCATGAAGCTGCAGATACTAAGTGCCCGCCCTTGAACTTGGGCAGTGATTGACTAAGCATTGACTAGGCGGGGAAAGGGAAGGGCTGGTTGGAACCGAGTGTGTGATTCAGCAGGTTTCTCTTGGGAAACTGTCTCCGGAGGCTTTCGGGCCATCTGAGAACTCGGGCTTCCTTGAGCCTGTTGGAGGGAAACTACATGGAAAGAGGAGCGAGAGAGGGGGATGGAGTTTGGCAGTGACTTCGCGCTCAGCCATGTCTGCTGCACCTGCCAGAGACTCTCAGATGGAAGGTGTTAGCCGAGCCCAGTGACACCCCAGAGCCGGAAGAGATAATAATCAGCGTTGATGTTGTTTTGCTTCATTAATTTTGGAGCAGTTTGTTATACAGAAACGGATGACCCAAGCAGTTCTTATGCAACTTTTTACCAGCATGACCAGGACAAACTTTCCCACAAACAGACCATGCAAGAAGACGTTTAGGCAACAGCCCTAACTCCACAGACCATACATCCTGTTTTCCCCGGGGTATCCTGGTTTACATCCTTTGTCTTTTTGATGTCCTTTTGCACTCGCAAAAGTTTGTATAAAAAAGTGCATGCTCTTCCTATTTCATGCACGTACTGGCTGCTCCTGTGGCTTCACGAAACCACTATTGGCGCTTTGCTAAGCCAGCTGGTGAAGATCCCAGTGCAGAAACAGATGTAGTGTGTTGGGAAGAGCCATGTTCCTCCGAAAGGCACGTTCATGTGCTTGTGAATGGGACCTGATTGGGAATAGGGTCTATGCAGCTGTGATCAAGATGAGGTTAGACTTCAGTAGGATGGGCATAATCCAGGGACTGGTGTCCTTATAAAGGGTAACTTTGGACACAGACACCGACACACAGGAAGAAGGCTGAGCGGTGACAGGGCAGAGACTGGCGTGGGCAGCCCCAAGCCAGGGAAACCGAGGCTTGCTGGGAGCCACCAGGAGCTGGAAGACACTCAAAGGACCTCCCGTAGAGACATCAGAGGGAGCGTGGTCCTGCCAACATCTTGATTTTGAACTTCTGGCCTTCAGAACTGTGAGAGAATAATTTTCTGTGGTTTGCAGCCACCCGCGATTTGTAATATTCTTCAAGGCACAAAGACAAATTAGAAAATGAACACAAGCAGCAAACACATCTTCCACTGACTAAGGCGATGGATTAAAGGAGAAAGTGCAGCCAGGATCAGAATTGTAATTCTGGTGACAACAGTCTGTCTCAGAAACAGATGCCGTCCAGGAGAAGGGGCCAACCTGGCCACGCTGAGCCGACGCTGAGGCCTCACGGTGGGCGTCTTCCCGCAGGCGTGTCTGTGTGAGCACCGAAGCCTGCGTCCCCCCTTCTCCCGGAGGTCCCACCCACCCACCCCGACGTCCCCCCTCCTCCCCGACGTCCCCCCTCCTCCCCGACGTCCCCCCTCCTCCCCGACGTCCCCCCCCTCCCCGACGTCCCCCCTCCTCCCCGACGTCCCACCCCCTCCCCGACGTCCCACCCCCTCCCCGACGTCCCCCCTCCTCCCCGACGTCCCCCCTCCTCCCCGACGTCCCACCCCCTCACCGACGTCCCCCCTCCTCCCCGACGTCCCCCCTCCTCCCCGACGTCCCACCCCCTCACCGACGTCCCCCCTCCTCCCGGACGTCCCCCCTCCTCTCCGACGTCCCACCCCCTCACCGACGTCCCCCCTCACTGACGTCCCCCCTCCTCCCCGACGTCCCCCCTCCTCCCCGACGTCCCACCCCCTCCCCGACGTCCCACCCCTCCCCGACGTCCCCCCTCCTCCCCGACGTCCCCCCTCCTCCCCGACGTCCTACCCCCTCCCCTACGTCCCCCTGGCTATGTTGCCCAAGCCAGTCTTGAACTCCTGTCCTTAATCAGTCCTCTCACCTGGGCCTCCCAAAGTGCTGGGATTACAGGCATGAGCCACTGTGCCCAGCCATTTCTCGTGTATTTAAGGCACTGGCTGGCTATGGACTTAGAAAAGTTTCCATGTGCTCCCGACTCTCATGAAAGTAAAAAGGAAAATGTCTCCAGAGAGCTCTCAGACCCTCAAATTTCATAGTTTCTTGAAAGAATGATACTCAGTAGCAAAAAATTAAAATTCCTTAAAACCTTGACTATGTTTCCTCGAGTAGTCTTCCCATGGGAAGAAATACTCCTCCCTCAATCTGGAACTTAGAAAGGATGTGGAAACAGGAGATGGGGGTTTGTTCTACAACAGCTGAGCCAAGGAAATTAAAAAGATAGAGCAATAACAACCTGTGTAAGCCTCAGTCTCCTGCCTGGATAATGGGGACCGCAGTGTCTAGTTCCAAGAGCCATTGCGCTGTTCATGAACATAGTCAGCATCCAGGCAAGCACCTGCCATAGCAGATGCCCAAATCCAGCAGGTGCTGGTCCTATTATATCAGCAGTGATTGATCTGACATGATTCTCATTTTAGTTATGAAATATAATTAAACTCTGAAAATGATTGATATTCAACTCTTAAGTCTGAAGCATCTTCCTCAAGGACATGAATAGGAAACAATCTGATTATTAATATTTTCTGCTTCTGTCAGTGGCTCAATGTCTGTGGCTCAGAGCTTGCAGGTGTCTTGGAAATATACTTAAAAAATGTTTCCTTTAACTTTCTTTCCAAACCGTTTATAAGATGATTGGTTTGGGGTGGTTTTTCCAGTGGCTTCTCCTGTGTCTCACTCTGATGCTCTTCCTCGCTGTGCACAGTCCCTGACTATAGGGAGCTTGGAGAGCGTGTGCTCTGCCTCTTACACTGACAACTCTTTATGAGGCTTTCCCGCAAACACCAGCTTACACAAAGGCTCAGGTTGGTACCCAAGCACCGGCCAGAAATACAGCATATCTTTTTCATGGCATATCACCCCTCAGATGGAGGCCAGGGCACCATGGTCGGGTGGGACATCCATGGGTATGGTTGGATAGACGTTCCATTCAATGAGAGACACCATGATCTCTGCACACACCATTGCTATTTCCTCATCATTCGTGGAGGTCATGGGGGTCACCTCAGGTCCTCTCTTTCCTCTCCTACCCTGGTTCTAGTCATCATCTCCAAAGGTCCAAGCTCATGCTGGCCTCTGCCTCTGTCCATGTCTCATCTTCACTCAGCATTCAGATACCTTTTATAGGAAAATCCTCTCATTTACCCACTTAGAAGTTTCCAGAGACCAAGAAATTCCCATCACTCTTAGGATAAAATCCGAGCTGTTTAATATGTGTAAGTCCCCATGATGCAGCCTGCCTTTCTGGTTATTAGGACCACGCTCTTGCTGGCTTGCAGCACGGCCAGCCTGGCATTCGCTGTCCCCAGACACACCAGGCTCCTTCCTGCCCAGGGCTGTAACACCTTCCTCCTCTGCCCCTGGACTCCACGGGAGAACTTTGCCTCCTTCCTCCAGCTATGTTCATGTTCCAGCTCAATCTTTTCTTCTTTGAAGGGGACGCTTTAACAGTACAATGTAAAATATAACACCCATCCCTGTCCTGTCACCCTATTTCATACTCTTCATGGTATCTAACAATATCTGAAGTTATGGTGTTCATTTATTTACTTATTTTATTGTTTACTTGTTTCTGTGTTTATTGTCATCCTCATTTTCCAACTCCTTACCGCAGGGACTTCTCTATCTAGTTTAAAGCTTTTTCCTGAGTGTCTCATGCTATATTAAACATACAACACAATGTAACACATATGTAATAAATAATCACCACAACCTGCTTAGTTAAGAAAATGACTTTTTGAAGACAAGTTTAGGTATTTTTAAGGATGTGTTATAATGATTACAATTTCCAGAATAGATATTATTCCACCAACTAAATAAATAAGCATATGATATTATTTTGTACAGGCTCTAGTTGTAACCATTAAAATAAATTAGTAGCTAGTAGCTAATGAAGAAAGAAGACATTTTCTGTCACTGGCAAATTCTTGAGAAGAAAATAAATCTTAAGTAACCTGAGTTTTAATTGTATTTGTGTCAGTATTTTCTCTATCTTGATACTTCTCTTAAATTTGCCATTTGGCATGCATGACAAATTATTTAAGCATTAGCAAATCATGACTTGGATAAGGATAAAAAGATCACTAAATTTCCTGAATTTCACAGGGAAAGGTTTTAAAAAAAAGACATGTCCCACAGTTATGGAAACAGTGACTCTTATTGAGATTTCACCTCTAGTTGTGTTAGGGGACAGGAAATGGACATAGGACTTCTGCTAAAAATAATTACATGGTTGTTTCCATGGAAACCGACAGGTGAATCCCTGAATTCTTCTGAAGAATGGGAAAGCAAGTAGTTAACTGTCAATCTCCCAAGTTTAGTTGAAGGTCATTTTTGTAAACCCCAAATGAATGGCCTATAAGAGATCCCAGCTCCTTATGTGAGCTGGGTCAATGGAGATCAATATCCATTGTGCATGTGCCCACAGGAGTGGCCCGGGGAGGCCGTTGGTCAACATGCCTCCAGGACGAGGCACATGCCGAACCGGAGCTCAGCATTTTATGGCTGAAAGTCCACATGTTCAATGATTAATAATTAAATACGTATTGAACTTTGTGTGCCAAACATCAACAAAAGTATTAAAGACTAAGCTCTTCCCTTAACTGGTAGATTTTAAGATGACAACATTTTTAATGGGCTTTCTGTTTTAGATTTTATTCCTTTTAATTTTGAAAAAAAGCAGGATAAAATTCATCACAGTAACTGTGGAATGTAGTATTGTTAAACACTCATGTCTTATTGAGAGACTTCTATGCATTTGCCTAATATTTTAATTAGATCTTTAATATGTAGTTGTAAGAATTTATCATCACACTTTCAACTTCTTTCACAATTCACCCTGTATACATTTATTAATATGCTCCCACATACCTGACTCCCACATACCTATACTGTGACAGGCACTGGAATATTGCAGTGAAAAAACTCACAAGAAACGAGGAGGTACCTAAACTCATGGAGACAAACTTGAGTGTTTACATGTAATTGGTTATTTTTTCTTATAGCTCTCTCATTTTTAGTTTCAAATAACTCTACATTTCTTTGTTTCTTTTCCATTTAAAATTTCACATCTGGTCATTGCTCTCTGATTTTCCATAGAGAAGACAATTATTTACTGTCAGGATATTCTAGACGGTGACATTTTGGCAAGCAAGTAGTTGTAATGGAAAAATAAATATTGAGCTAAATATCAGAAGATTTGTCTGCATCATTGTCTATGTAATCCCATGTCTTCCTTCTTCACGCAAACGAGGACAGTTACTGACTCTAATTTTTATCACTTTTAAAATGAGAAAAGCTCCTTCATACTCTTTCTCACAGGATGATTGGGAGTTGCAAGTCAGGTGTTTTTCCGAAGTGCCTTGAAAATTTTTACAACATGTACATGATGTCTTACAGCACACTGTGGAGCTTGCACTCAAATCCACCTCCTGACAATCAGCCCTGACTGCCCCAGGATGCCCGTGATCTGGAGAATCCCCACAGCTTCCTGTCTAGCCTTTGTAACAGGTGTTCGGCGAGCCACCTGGGGAGTCCTTGCAAAATACTCTCTCAAGATGTGTATTTTCCTCCTGACATCTGCCTTTTCTCACCCACCTCACATTGCTCACCATTCATGCTGGCATTGCGCTCATGGACCCTGGCAAAGAGGTGGCAGGTTGCAAAACAGAAATAGCAGGGCTGTTGGCATTCATTCTCCAAAAACCTGGCTCTCAGATAAAGGAGATTAGAGAGCAGAAAGAAATTACCTTGGTCAGAAGCGTGTAGGAGATGTAGGTTTTGCTGCCAACTTCGGGTAAATAGTGGGATGTTGCTGTCTCCATGGTCTTATGTGGCATTGAGATGAAACATTTTTGGGTTATAAATATAAATATCTATTGTATACTACTCAGTAATAAACAGGAGCAAAATATTGACAACACTCAAGAATCTGAGTGAATCTGCAGAGAATCATGGTGAGCCAAGAAAGCCCATCGCAAAAGTTAACATTCTGTATGATTCATTTTCGTGACATTTTTGAGATGACAAGATTATAGATGTGGAGAACAGATCAGTGGCTGCCAAGGGTGAAGGAGCCACTGGGGTGGGAGTGAAGAGGATTTGGCTCTGAAAGGCAGCAGGCGGGACCCTTCTGGTGGCAGATGTTCCCTGTCTGGACCGGGTCGATGCCAACATCCTGGCCACGAAACTGCATTATGGCTTTGTCAAGACATTACTCCTGCGGTGGGACGAGATCTCCCTGCAACGTTTCTTACAACTTCATGTGAATCTTCAATGATCTCAAAATAAAAAGTTAAAACATTTATTTATTGCACTGTTTACATTTATACTCACTACACAGCTTTTCATTAACTCTTTATGAAGATGTAAGAAAAAATAAGCAAAACCCTGAATACCAGCTTTTGGCTCAGCTGCTGTCCATCAGAACTTCTTTTTCTCCGTGCTTGCCATGGGCTAGATCTTTAGATGTCCCCCAAGGTTTTCTGTGCCGTGACACACACACATGCCATCAATTCCAGGGGCTGGGGATGGGATTCAAACAGATTTTACTCCTATGATCAGGTTATATCTTAAGCACCACTGAGCATGCAATGCAGAGAGTGTCTGTGTGGGCTAGACCTACTCCCATGAGCCCTTTAAAAGATAAGTGCTGTCTGACTGGTTGCAGAAGGAGAGCTGGGCGTGCAATTTCTGATTCTCTAATTGGATTTAATTGTAGACGTGACCTATAAGAAATAAGAGCAGAAGTGCATGCTGGGAAAAGGCTGAGATGGAAATTGAGTAGGCAAGATGAGAAAATGTTTCATGGGACTAAATAGCTGAATAAACAGCAATGGATGATGTAGAGCTTACAGATTAACCTTGGCTAAATTCTGTAATCATTACAAGTGTGCACTACTGATGCAAGTTCATTGGATTTAATTAGAGAATCAGGAATTAACTTTAGGATATGTAAGGGCTGGCTGGGTGAGGTGGCTCATGCCTGTAATCCCAGCACTTTGGGAGGCTGAGGTGGGCAGATCACTTGAGGTCAGGAGTTCAAGACCAGCCTGGCCAACATGGTGAAACCCCGTCTCCACTAAAAAATACACAATTAGCCAGGCATGGTGGCGGGCAGTGTAATCCCAGCTACTTGGGAGGCTGAGGCAGGAGAATCACTTGAACCCAGGAGGTGGAGGTTGCAGTGCAGTGAGCCAAGATTGTGCCACTGCACTCCAGCCAGGGCGACAAGAGCAAAACTCCATCCGCCCCCCCCAAAAAGGAATATATAAGGGTTTAGTGCCTCATTAAGGAGGCATAAAAATGAAAATGTAGAATATTATTTTTGAAGCATAAGTTTATTTGATTATACTTATGGATAAGGTTGGATTTTTACTTACGTATAAAAACTGTAAAAAATGTAGACCTGCAAGGAATTCAGACTAACCTTCCAGTTTTAACAATTACAAACATTTTGGCAATCATGTTCATCTACTTTACACTTGTTTATTGTGCTTTGCCAAGCAAATCTAAGGGACTGTCTCGACCAGCCCTAAATAGTTCTCCAATATACATTTCTAATGAATAAGAACTTTTAAAGTTGAATCACCATGTCACTATATCTAACACAATTAAGTCCTTTATCTTAATCTGAGCTATTCGTCATTTAAAAACACTTTCTAGTGAAACTATAAAATATTCATGATACACTAAATGAAAAACATGATTCACTTTCTCTGAGAATTATAGTATTGTTAATATAGGTACCTATTTGCACTGAAAAATGAGACAGAAATGCAGAAAAATGTTAATAACGGTTAATTGGTAGTGGGATTTTTGTATTTTTCTTCTTGATGATTTTCTTAGTTTTCTGAATTTTCTGAAATAAACATGTACTTATTTATGTCTAAAATGTTATTTATAAATAGGAGTTACAGAACATTTCTCTTAGCACAGAAACGTATTTAAAAATATTTAATGAAACATCAACACGAATAGCCTTATAGCTTCCATAATTTGTACGATATTTCTCAAACACTTTTGCTCCATTAAAGGCTTTGTTTTGATTTAGTGAATACATCTGCAACCTATTGTATTTGACACTGGTGCATTAGAGACAAAAGTTTCACGTGCATCAAATTACATCAATTTAGCCTTTGTTTAGTGACAAGTCTACCAAAGCAACCAGCTCAATGCCATCTAAAAGGTAAGTAAAGAGAAAATATGAGGAGGTTTGTGTCTGTTCTATGATTGCTTAGAAGAGAATGGATGTTCATTCGGAGGTCTCTGCAGAGCAGATTTACTGAAAGTGGCTTTGGAAATAATCAAAATAACGAACTAGCTGGAGGAAGAGCAACTTACCAATTTACCACTTGCTCATAAACTTCACTTTGCCAGAGGGAATTGAAACGTTTACCAGAGATGCAAGTCCAGGCCTTCCAGAGCTCATGCTGAGGTCTCCTCATTCACCGTTAGCCTTCAGGTGTTGTTACCTACACCAGGCATAAAGTGTCCAAGTGGCTGATTTGGGAGACTTCCTGAACAAGCTTCCAATCAATTTAGATTTGTAGCTGATTTTGTTTAATCTGAAGACTGCTACACCTGACTTTGCTTCTGGCTTGGTAATTTTCCCATTGCTACTGAAAATCCATATTTAATTTTGAAAAAAAATCACTTCAATTTTCTTGAGAACGTTTATTCCTATTTAATTTTTGGCTTACGGGCCAGAGAAAATAATTTTTTAACTTCTTCTAAAAATGTAATACAGTCACAGAACAGCTTACAAGTCTGCATAAAATGTAACAGGACTGTCAGGTTTAAATAATCCAATATGCCTTTCAAATATTTTAATTTACAGCATTATGGAAAATGATTATTTCTTAAAACCATAATCGTTTCTTTGGTGGTTTTTATTCAGATTGCAAAGAAAGTCTTATGAAGATAATTTATCTATAAATTTTGTAATTTGGTTTCTTCATGTCCTGTGATGTTAACTTAATCTACTTAACATTTATTATGTACTTAAGACCTTCCTTAGTGTTTCAGACAGACTCTAACCTATAAATTCTTGTTTTAACTATAACTATTGATCATAACAGCAGTATCTATTTAGGATAATGACCTTGTGGCTGGGTTTCATTAACTCACACTCTGAGTAATTATGCAATAGCACAATATTGCACTTTAGGGAACTTGTGTTCATATAACTTGCTGAGCTTTATAGAATACAAGTATTTTTGAAGCTGTCTTGTTAGGAGGACAGGCTTTTAAACACATACACATATAAAATGGACTTTTAAAAATGAGACAAACAGGCCAGGCACGGTGGCTCACACCTGTAACCCCAGCACTTTGGGAGGCTGAGGTGGGCAGATCACTAAAGGTCAGGAGTTCGAGACCAGCCTGGCCAATATGGCAATACCCCATCTCTACTAAAAACATAATTAACTGGGCATGCTGGTGGGTGCCTGTAATCCCAGCTACTCTGGAGGCTGAGGCAGGAGAATCACTTGAACCCGGGAGGTGGAGATTGTAGTGAATCAAGATCATGCCACTGCACTCCAGCCTGGGTGACAGAGCAAGACTTCATCTCAAAAATAAAATAAAATAAATAAAAATGAGACAAATAGACAAGGAAGTCATCTATTCGGAGAAAACCTAGAATTGTTTCCCAGGTGTAGAGGACAGCTTGCTAATGGGTAGGGGGGAAGTTGCAGTAAAAATTAAGTGACAATGGCAGCTCCTTTTCGCTGTGCTGGTATTCAGCGTGGTGAATAATCAGTCTTCACCAAAGCAAAAACACAATATATATCATTATTTAATGTTTTTAGCCTTTAAAAAAGAGTGCTGATAGAAGAATGAAAAAAATCCTTATTAAAACATTTAGGCCAAAATTCTGGCATTTAAGAGAGAGAGAAGGCAACTTGTGATTATCCCTGGATCCTTGTGAAATGAAATGAAGCCGAGTAGCAAAGCCCAGAGTTTTGCGAATGTCCACAAAGTCATGCTTGCCGTTCACAATGAGCTACTGCTTTAACATGGGAACTCTCCAGTTACCTTGCTGATATCTGCACGTTCTTAAACATGGCTTCATTCCCAACAATGTGTATTGTAATTCAATATTAATTTTATTCCTCAAAATACATAAAATAGCTTTAAAATATATTACCAACATTACTATAAACAAAGAGAACTGCTACATGAATTTTAAGCTTATGTGAACCTCTATTTGACTTTAGAATATATCCCACTATGGGAGTGCGCTCAAAATACTGTGTTCTAAACTCCCTGGAAATCCCTCATCTGGTGTGGCTGTTGTCGTTGATTATGTGACCAACTTGATAGACTGGTTCATGTTTTCTAGGTTTCATTTTAACTCTAGAACTTGCTCAGTTGAATTTGGATTTTATTATAGTTTTTACAAATGTGAACGATTTTTTATTATAAATACTAAAATATATAAATGTTTTTATTCTTGTCTACTGTTTCCTCTTTTTCTCTATAGGTAAACATTTGTATAGTTTTGGTTATTCTTCCAAGTGCTATTTTTTCAGATTAAAATAAATACGTGTAACTCGACAGATAATTAGGATTCGCTCTGTCTCCCTTTTATTTTTTCTTTGTCTCTTCATTTACAAATTTATCTAGGTAAATACTTTTACGTGGATAAACGTAGACATAGAGAGATAGATGTGATCTTTCAGCTGCTTACTTTTCTTACTTAGCAACATACCCTGGAGGTCCTTTCCAATTAGGGAGATTCCCCCCTTCCTTTTGGCAGCTGCCTAGTACTTCATTGACTGCTGTTTTTGAACATTTGGGTTTCCAAAACTTTGTTACAATAAAACAACTTGGCAATTAGTAGCTTTCTGCATAAGTCGGTTTCTATTTTTTCTATTGCAACTTTTGGATAGATTTATGAAAGTGAGTTTGTCAGGAGAAAGGTTAAATATACTTGTAGTTTTGGATAGATTCATGAAAGTGAGTTTGTTAGGAGAAAGGTTAAATATACTTGTACTTTTCGATAGATAATGAAAGTGAGTTTGTCAGGAGAAAGGTTAAATATACTTGTAGTTTTGGATAGATTTATGAAAGTGAGTTTGTCAGGAGAAAGGTTAAATATACTTGTAGTTTTGGATAGATTTATGAAAGTGAGTTTGTCAGGAGAAAGGTTAAATATACTTGTACTTCCTCTCTATGTGGGCAAATTGAACTCCATAGAGAATGCTACTGAGCATTCTCTGAAGTCAAAGATGAAAGGGTCTCGGGCCAACAGAATGTTCTGCTAATGTTTTGGGGTCTTGACAGTAAACTAATAATGGTATATAAATGAAATTTGTAATTTGTATGCATTGTACAATTTAGCTTTCAATTGGCTTAAGGGATATTTCCATTTATTTTCTGTGAACTGCCCATTCATATCTTTGGTACATTTTTCTAACAAGCTGTTAGTTTTCTAAAATTATCAATAGTTAGGAGAATTGTCAACTTTATTCTGACCATAGTTACTTCAGTTTTACAAATGAATTTTAGAACAATTTGTAAAACAGAGGAAAACAGTTATGATCATTGGGATCAAGATAAATTTTAAATTGACTTAAATGAAACCTGATAATATCGAGTCTTCCTTTCCAAAAACATGGTTTGTCTTTCTATTTATTTACATTTCTTTTGTTTAAGTATATGTTAAATTTTTCTTCATATAAGGTTCACAAAATTCATTAAGCTTATATTTAGCTATTAATTTGAGTCAGTATTGGAAATACACTCTTTTCATCAATGTTCCAAATAGAAGCCTGCTTTTCTGTTAATTTGCTATGTTTCTACTTTGCCACATTTCTAATTACTTGTGATCATTTTTATTGGTGATTTTTCCTAAATATTTACTGATGTGATATTGGTTTTTTGTTTTCCAATTCACATCCTTTTGTCTTAGTCTGTTTGTGTTGCTTTAAAGGAATACCTGAGGCTGGATAATTTATAGAGAAAAGAGGTTTGTGTGTTTGACTCATGATTCTTCAGGCTGCACAGAAAGCACAGTGCTGGCATCTTCTTCTGATGAGGGCCTTAGGCTGCTTCACTTATGGTGGCAGGTGGAGAGGAGCTGGTGTGTGCAGAGATCACATGGCAGAGAGGAAGCAAGGGTGGAGAGGAGGTGCTAGGCTCTTTTTCACAATCCGCTCTTCTATTAAACAAGTATTTCTTGAATACCTACACATGCCAGGTATTGTTCTAGGGTCTATGATACATCAGTGAATACAACGGGACAAGATCTTCACCCAGAACATGAAAGTTGAACTAAAACTTAAGAGGAGGAGTTAGCCAAACAAATGTTTGAGAAATGAGTGCTTCAGCAAGAGGATTTCATTAGAGGAAGGTGCTAAGACAGACTGTGGCTGGTATGCTTGAGAAATGGGAAGGAATCCATTCTGTCAGGAGCAGACTAGACAGAGGGAGCAAGGGAAGACTATTGGAGAGGTGGGACCAGATCTGACGGGTGCCTGTTCTACAAAGAGTTTGTTGTTTCTCTGAGATGGAGAGTAGAGGATCTCCCTATTGTGGCCTACAATCTAAAGGAATCTTTCTGGTTCTTTTTTTGAGATTGAACAGCAGGAGAGTCATAGTTGAAGCAGAGAAATTATCAGGAATAGTTACAATAACCCAGCAGAGATGACCATAACTATGTGCACTTTGTAGCAGTGGAAATTTTAAAAAGTGGTCATATTCTGAGTATTGTTTGAAGGTGAGGCAACAAGATTTCCTGATGGCTTGGATATAAAGTGCAAGAAAAAGTTCCAAATTTTTATGGAGATGATTCTCTTGTAGAGATAAATGACAATAATAGGTTGGGCCTCTGGGTTTAGCGGGGTTCACACACTTCCTGATAAATTCAAATATTTATTTCTTCAGATTTTGAGATTTTAGATGAATGAATATACAAGTCATTTACATGTTTTTAAAATACACTGTTTGATGCAATAGAGGAGAAATAATCTTAGTCTATAACAAATTGGAAAAGAAAAATTTTTGATTTGTGTTTGCATACAGTTTTTTTTTCTAACAAACATACCACTAAATCCTTTGAAATCTTTGCAACACTTGAATTCACAGTCATGAACATTGCAGAGAAATAGGCTACTTTTGTTCATTTCATCAATTTTGGATCATATTTTGGAAAACAAGTATGTGATACACATTTTTTAATTTTATTAAAATTATTTTTAAATAATTTTAAAAATTGAGATGACAGAGTTTTGATGTTATTATCCAAGTATAAGTGAGTTCTCATACTTGGAACATCCAAAATACACTTAGTAAAATCAGTTTTTTACTGGAGAATTGCTTATGCTTTCTACCCATGACATCCTTTTTGGCACCTACAGTATTAATTACTCTCTCTGCTAGAGGCAAGATATGAAAGAGAATAGAAATTGGAGCTTTGTTATACATTGGCACACTGACCATGTAGAGCTGACATTTATATAACATATTATTTTTGTGGAATGCATACGTGTCACAGTACAATGAACTTGGAGGGCTAGAAGACTAAAGAATTGAGTTTCAATTGTGCAGTGATTTTATTGTGTTGATACGAATCTGTTCTCCTTTTAACCCTGAACGCTGAACCTTGATTGATATGGAGACAAAGAGTTTCAACCCCTGCCCTATTTCTAAAGTATCAGCACTGCAGAGTTTTGCTGCATTTTGAAGGGGAACTGAAAATTTCGAAACCATTAAACATTGTAATTTTTTTCTCATCAAAACTTTAAATTCTTTCCTAAATGAAGAACATTTCGGGATGATTAGATGAAAGCACGAAAATGGGTCGTCAGCTTGACATGAGAAGAATGAGAGACCATGAGGAAAACGAGACTCAAGCTGATCACTTTCTTAATACAGAATCCTGCAAATCACCCCGCTCATGTCTCCAAGCTACAGATTTGACTAAGCATAAGAATTGGAATATATTCTTGAATCAATTCGAAGAACTCTAATGTGCATTCTTCTGTTTTCCACAATACGGACGTCGCTTCTCTGACAAGCGTGTATGTGCTCTTTGAGACTCTAGTTCTGGTTCGATTTGTGACCTTAGGCAAATCACATTTTTTTCTATCATGGATTTCTCATCTGTAAAATGATAATGCCGTGTTCCCTCACATCGAGACACAAATGACTGTTTAATAGCTGTAAGGCACCATTACACTAAACAGCATAAAATACTAAAGAGAAACAAAAATAAACCAAAACTGAAGTCTCATCCACCATTATGCTTTGGTAGGATTGCTGACTTCTGTCACTTCCTTCCTAAAATTACCAAGCTGAATATGTTTGTGAAAAGATGGATTAAGATGAAATATGTCCATGTAACATTTTGCTTCCCTTCTGCCTTTCATATATGCATGGATACCAACTGATACCATGTTTACCTGCCGTTCCCAGAGACACTGGACCTCTCTGACCTCTAGGCTCTAATCTCTGTGCCTAGGGTATCAAAAAGCTAAGTTTCCTCTCCTGAAAATCCTGCATATTTGAATAAAGTGTTTCTTTATGAAGGTAGCCAAAATGTTTACCTTTGTTCCTAGGCATAATTACACCATGGTGTAGAATATGCAAACATTGTGCAGCTATCAATATATTGGCTCTTGCTTCTTCCCCATTGTGGCTTTAGAGAGGCAAAGTCACTTAATGGTTATACAGAAACGTTGGGTCATGCAACGTAGCTGGCAGGAAAATTCCCACCTGTCCCCAGACTCATTCTCCACTCCTTGGCTGACGTCCATTTCCATGGCCTCAGAAGTTATCATAATTCATCACGGATCAGAAGACCTTAGCTTGTTTCTATCGCCCATTTCACAGATGCCTCAGCCCCATACCCATAGACCCATGGGAGCTCAGATCTGAGGCTGGGCTGTGTTTTATCTTTGCCTCCTCTATCTCTTCATTCCATGGTGACATCTGAATTGTAGAAACTGATCTACTGTATTCGTAATCTGAATTTCTCTAATTGCCTATTTCTTTCTTTTCTATTAGTTTTTCACACAATATAATTTATTTCAGGTCTTAGGGTTTCATTTCCAAATTGAGTTCCTCTTGAGAAAGATTTTTGGAACTTTCTGAAAAAGGCCACCTGGCTCCAACCAAACCCACTGCATCAGCCCATGGGGAGGATCCCAGGTACTTGTGTCTTTTAAAGCTCATGGGTAATTTAACAACCAACGAGGATTTTGTACCTTAGGGCAGTGTTGCTTTACGAATTGTGCAGTTTTGCAAATCATGTATATCAGAGTCTCCTAGAGGTTTTATAAAAATGCCAATTCCAAGGCCAAATCCAGAACAGATTACAGGATAGCAAGCACCCTCACCTGAAGCCAACGAGCCCCAAACCCCGTCTCTGGTTGTCAGTGGGACGGCGCAGGAAGTGCTCTGGTCTCCTTTGGGTTTCAGTCCTCTGTTGACATCCTGGTTCTATACAACCTCACAAAAACCTGTGTCCTTTCAGGGTCAGAGCATATCAAGCCACTGTGGGCAAGAGCATGGTCCTCCAAAAAAAGAAATATCCTAAGGAAGCATGACTCAATCATGAGCTACGTGTACCCAGATCAATGCCTTCCCTATCCCACCACGAGGAAAATTGGGAGGTTGCCCAGGGATCCATGCCTGGGAAATCTGCTGGTTGCTCCCGCTCCTGATAAGTGTGTCCCGGCAGTTGTTTGTTGAAGAAAACCTCTCCTCTAGCAGAGCACATCGACACTCTGGTGTGGACAGGAGCACGTCTCCAGAGTGGACTGTTTGATTCAGAAGGTATGCACCATCAGAGGTAGCTAGCCTAGTAATTCACATTACGTCCTCCGTTCCCAATGACCTGGACTTTATCCCATCGTTACCATTAACCATCTGATGATTTTGGGCAAGTTACTTAAACTCTTTGTCCTTCCATCTCCTCATCTGTAAAATAAGGACAGAGGGGTACCTACTTCACAGGATTTTTGTAAACATTAAATGAAGGAATACAAATAAAGCCCTTAGACCTAAGACATAATAAACACTCAATTATAAACTATAATTATTGTCATGAACATCAGAACAAGAAAAACATATTCCCCAGATACTGGGTAGGAATGGCTCAGAATTCTGGCACTTGTAGGATTTAGAATCAAATCAGAACTTCCTGGCCAATATGCCATGGTCTTGTATGTATGGATAAATATCTTTTCAGCTCTTAGGGTTGCTGAGTGGTGCCTGGGTCTATCAGGAACCCTAGGCTGATCTCCCATCTTGAGCAATCTCATCTAGCTTTTCCAGTGCCTTGTGAAAATATTGCCATTTTCTATGTGTGCCATAATATTAAATATGCAAATATCATCATTTTCTATGTGTTCCAGGTCGATAGCACTGGGGAAGCAATAAACATTGATATGGTTTGGCTTTGTGTCCCTACCCAAATCTCATGTTGAATTGTAATGACCATTGTTGGAGGTGGAGCCTGGCAGGAGGCAACCGGATCATGGGGGTGATGTCTAATGGTTTAGCACCATCCCCCTAGTGCTGTCTTGTGATTGAGTTCTCAAGAGATCTGGTTGTTTGCTAGTGCATAGCACCTGCCCCTTTGCTCTCTCTCTCTCCTGCTCTGCCATAGTAAGATGTGCCTGCTTCCTCTTCACCTTCTGCCATGTTTGTAAGTTTCCTGAGGCCTTCCCGCCATGCTTTCTGTATAGCCAGTGGAACTGCGAGTCAATTAAATCTCTTTTCTTCCTAAATTATCCAGTCTCAGGTAGTTTCCTACAGCAGTGTGAGAATGGACTATACACACATCATCTACAGATGTGGTGAGAGAAGACTGAAGCCTCAAAGTCACCCAAAATTCTGTTGAGTCTTTTGTCAACTCTATTAACTGATGCCATATCTTGACTATTTGGAGAGATCTAGGCTCAATCTTCCCCTTTTTTCTATATTTTGTTATTTAAACCTGTGTAAAGGTTACAGATCAATCATCGGACACGTGAACTGCAAGCCTCACAGCCTCTGTCCCATCTAAGCTTCAGGCTCCACTGGCCTGAAACCTGAGGATTTCACCTTCTTTGTTTCCTGTGCTGGTCAACTTCAGTAAGACCCACACAGCAAGGTTTTCTCTAAATGCTGCTCTATGTCTATCCCCATATTGATCAGTACTTCCTCACTCTCATTTTCCATCGTGCATTTTAGAGCTTCCATTCTGGGACAAACAAACCCTTTAATTGCTTATGAATAGTGTCAGCAAAACAGAAAAAGTGGTCAGCGTTTTTCAATTTCTGCACTGAGAACCGTTAATGGGCCATAAAATCAGTTTGATTGGTGGCACCCATATTATTAAAAATGAAAGAGGTGAGAATATAAAATGTCAGAATGCATCACCTATAGGATAGTTTGTGTGCGTGCGTGTGCACTCGTGTGTCCTGAATTATACTTTTAAATGCATTTCTTACTACAAAGCAAGGTCAAAGTTTAAAACCCACTGCAATCTATTACCTTCTATTATCAATATTAAGAAATAGTAATTCACGTACAGTTTCAAGACATAATTCAATTACACGGGGAAATAAATGGACATCCCTAAAAGCCACAAAAGCAGAAGGAACTAAGAAGCAGATGAGCAAGGCTTATGAGTGAATGGCATTGCAAGTTCACAGGTGTGGCGGTAGGTGGGAGGGAGCATGGCTGGTGTGTCGGGAGTGGTGGATAAGGGCAGATATTTCATAGCTCATGCTGTGTACACACTCAGGACATGATACTGTGTGAATGTAGACATCAGAGCTCACCCAGAACTGAGAGCCTTTCTGCCATTTCCAGGACTCCTGGATACAGGTGGGACAGAAAGGAGATATCTGCTCATGACAAGGAGTGTGTAAGACAGGGCTTTGTGTGAGAAAAATTATCTCATGTGTGCCACATAACACACACATGCATACACAAACAGGCACACACATACCACACAGACATGTCCACACACACGCATACCCCAAGCAGGCACATATTTACATGCCCACTCACAGGTATGCACATATACACACCACATGCACACACAAAACAGACACCCACACAGGTACACACATACATACAGCACACAGGTATGTACATACACACACCACACACCACACAGGCAGAGGCACACACATACAAAACTTACAGAGCTATGCACATACATACACACCACACAAGCATGTACACATACAAACCACATGTACACAAAACATAGGAACACACAAGTACACATATACACAACCCACACACCGACCACACAGGCACACACAGGCACACACACTTCGTGAAGCCACACACATACACACCACACACATGCACACACAACAAAGGCACACATGTACAGGCACACACATATACACACCACAAACACACCACACAGACATGAACACACAAACACTACACACACACATCACATCCCCCACACAGAGGCACACACATACACACGTGCCACACACCTTATACGGACACACACATACACACACACTATGCACATATATCACACACACCACACATACCATACACAGTACATGCCTACACACACTACACTCACTTCACATACACACTACACACACATGCACACAGCACATGCTATACACACATGCACACATCACACACATGGGCACACCACATAGGTCCTGCAATACAAACCCATACTACACATACAACAAACATACCATACACACTACACACACAAGCACACACCACACACTATACACACATGCACACACCACAAAAACATACCATACACACTACAGACGCTATACACATAGACTCTAAACACCTACCACACATACTACACACGTACACACCAAATGCTACACACACTGACATGCCATACACATACATATACACACACCAAACACACCACACACTATACACACATGCACTACATACACTGCACTACATACACTCACATCTGCCTCACATACAAACTACAAACACACGTCCTACATACACACTACACACACAGTCTGTTAAAAACAGTACCTTCTAGAAATAAAAAAAACATAATTACTGAAATGAAAAACTCAGTCGATGGGTTAAACAGCAGTTAGAAACGGGCTGATGTGACAGTGCGTTTGAAGAGAACACTGAGAAAACAATAGAGGACATAGTATATAAATATAAAGAGATGAAAATGTGAAAGATGGGTAAGAGAAACAGTGACCACACGGAAAAGGTCCAAACACACGTAATACGTCTCAGGAGGAAAGAATAGTGTAAATAAGAAAGGCTCCTTATGAATTTTCTAGAATTTACGGAAGATATGACATTAACGACCCAGAAAGCATAATGAAAATAAACTGGTTTGATTAAAACCAAATCTACACTATGGCAATGCACAGTGAAAAAAAATACATTTATTACCAATGAATGACATTAGAGTAATTGAACTTCTTAAATGTCACAACCAAGTCCATAAAAATAGATAAATTATATTCCAATGCTGGTGGAATAAAAAAGGAAAACTCTTTTTCTATATAAAATATTATTCACAAGTGAGATCAAAATATGTAATTTTCAGGTGTAAATTAAGATATTTTACCACTCCCAGATGGTCCATTAAAAATTTTTAAGGAATAAACTTTAGAAAGAAGGAAACTGAACCCAGAAGCATTCTAAGACTTACATGGAACAACTACAGGCCCAGAATAGCCAAGAGCCACATTCCCTTTAGGCAGTACGAAGACAGCTCTCAGAAAGGGAACACTGTGACTGCAGTGCTAGACCCACAGAAGTAATAGAGAAATCCAAGTCGCCCTTGCCACTCCCACCCCTACACCAACAGAATAAGAAGCTTGTTCCTTGAGTCTGAACTTGTCAAAGCAATGGCAGGTTTATCTTGTTTGGCAAAAGGTGATAAAAAAAAAAATACAGCAACGTGGAGACTCAGTCCAGGAGAAATCAAAGGGAGGGGTGCTAAGATGAGGCTCAGACCAACAAGACCAAAATCGACCTGGGAATGAAATTGGCCAGGACCTCAGTAAATGGAAATCCACTCTGGAAGAAAAAAATACCCCTACTCAGCACAGAATCAATAAAAGATCATCAAACATGCAAGGAATTTGACCATCAGGCAGAAGACACAGGAAAAATAGCAAATCCCAAATTTAGCCTCAAAAATTTCAGGCACTAAATTTTCAAATAAAGAATAAACATAATAATGTAAAATTTATAAATAAATAGAAGATAGAATCTGTCAAATGAGCAAAATATGAAAAACGTAAGAAATTAGCAGTAACAGCAGAAAAAAGGAAATAAAAGTTTATAAATAATGATTACATTTTTTGAAATTAGAAACATGATGATACGAAAAGAATAGACAAAATAGAAAATAGAGAGCTGGACAAATAAAGGTAAGAAATAAATAACTCACCTAAAGCAGCACAAACATATGACTCAAAAGGAGCTATGAGCGAGCCTAAGTGGCAAGAAGACAGACTGAGAAGGCTCAGAGAAATTTGTTTAATGCCAAAGAAGAAAAGAGAGTGGAGAGGCAGCGATGTTGAAGTGGATGGTGACCAAGAATTGTTCAGAGCTGTTAAAATACAGAGTACAGTTCACACAAGCTCAGATAGAACAAATTCACACGTTGTAGTAAAATTACACAGCACCGATTGACAAAGACAGAACTTCAAAACAGCTAGAGAGGACATGGCACTCACAGAAGAAGAACGATGAAGTAAATGGTGAGGTTATTGGTAGGAATTGTGGAAGCCAGAGTCTGATAAGTACATAGAAAATATTTTCAGTTTAACAAACACTGAGTTTACTAAAAGAAGTCTTTTTTGAAGTAATTTCTAAGAAAAGTAATTCGGAAAAATAGCTGGTGGCAGAAATATATGAGAAGTAAAATGCAAACGTGAGCTGATAAATTGATAAACAAATAAGTAAATTAAAAAAATTTGTATTTAATAATATCTAATATATTACATAATTAAAAGGAAAGAACTAAAATAACAATGATATGTGTGTCATAGGGGGTTGTTAGGTGATTTTATTTTCAGGATGAAAATAATTACAGAATATCTAAGATGTATATGGTAAAATACACAGTGTATCCTTTCAGATTAAACAAGTATAGTATACAACTTTTCAACCTAATGGGTAAAAAAAAATTAAAGTAAATAAAAATTTCATTAAATTCAAAAAATGCAAATAGTGAGAATAAAAAAAAGAATAAAGTGGAACAAATAAAAAGCATAATATATGAAGATAAGGACAAGTTCAAGTTAATTAACGAACAGAATAAATTGTAATGGACCACCAAACCACTTTGTAAGACTTAATTCAATAACCCACACAGATGACAAATACATTTTTAGTATTTAAATGATACATATCTAAGACATAAAGCAGAGAATTGTTGAAATTACATGATATGCTAATCAAATAAAAGATGTCATACCTATATTAATATCCCACAACAATAAAAACAAAACTAATACAGATTTCAGTATCATGAGTGGGATGCTCTGTAAAACATGCCTAAAAATGTGGAAACAACTTTGCAACTGAGAACTGGACAAAGGCTGGAAAAAATGGAAGGATATGATAGAAAAGCCCAAATTTCCTTGAACAGACTGCTGGTAAAAATAGACTTTAGGGACACTGCACTGAGGGCTCAGAGGGCAGTGAGGGATGAAATAATTTAGAGTGGAAGGAAGCAATTTCTCCTTAATTATTAGCAAAAGTTTAGCAAAATTGTCTGCTGCAGTCATGTGGAGAGCAGGGTATATAAGTGAATTTGTATACATAGATAAGAGATTTCTGTGTAAGTGTTTATATTATTGTTTGGTTTCTTCTCACTGCTCATAGTAAATTATGAAAGGAGAGAAATATATCGAGAGACAAACTGTTAAAAGTAATCAGGACATGACATTTGTGACAATTTTCAACCTCTTCAGTTAGCAAATAATGTGAACATTAAGTGATTTACTCTGGAAAGCAGAGCTCTAGAAAAACTTTCAGCAAACAGTTTTACAGCCAAAAGTGTGACTAAAAACCTTTGCTGAAAACCTCAGGAAGATCAAAGGTGAGAATATTGAGTCATGAAAAAGGTCCTTTTGAGAAATGAAGGTCATGCCTCACAGATCTCAACCGAACCAAAGGAAACACAGGGGCAGTGTCCCTTAACCATCTCAGCAAGAAGCCAAAATACAGGATGGATTATCTCAAAAATCTGCAGACATGACTTTTGTTTAATAGAATAAATCGCTGAAAATTCCATGGAAGATCCATACAGCTTTGGAGAAATTTATTTTCTCAGAATCACTGCCAAGTTTGACTAAAAGGGGCAAAGAGACTAGAAAATAAAAGGAGGCTGCTAAACTCCCCAAAGGCCATTGGGAGGAAGCAGGCAGGTAAAACCACTTGGCCGTAGACACGTGCTACCTTTCACATTGTAGAAAAGGAAAGATGGCTTCTGGCAACAGCCTGAGGGTGCTTGGGAGAGGGTCCTTCACTGGTCAGTCTCTGGATGAGAATACAGCCCTGCCAGCCACACATGAGGTGGTTAGCCCATAAGAGGCATTCAATAAATGGCAGCTATTTTTTAAAACATTTATTTTTGGACTTAGTAACCATTCCCCTTACCTTTATCAAAACCAGGCTCTCCTCTGAGGACTCTCCTCAGCAGCCTTCCAAATTATGGCTTGCCTTACATCTAAAACACAAGGAAGTGGAGGCTGGTCAGACTGTCTGTTTTGTTTTTCTCAATTGGGCATTGAATGATATTTTTCTCCCTGAGGAACTGTGACATCACTACCTCTTTATGCTGTTTTATTGTTCAATTTTTATATTCTAGTGTTAGAACCAAAATGGCTGGATACCTGCAGCTCTGTGATAGGCCTTGATAACAGGTAGAGCAAGACTGCTGCAGCTCAGTCCTTCCGCTTCAGACATTTCTCATCAAGTAGGACCAGACTAGGTTGAATGATCATTTGTTGAAATTGACTTATCTCCACAAAAAAATAATTTGATGAGAATAGGCAGTAACGTCACCCAGGAAAATGATGGTTGTACATCCTCATTCTTTGTTTGGTTTTGCTCCAGGAAAGTTATTAAATTTTTATGTATTAATCTACTAGTGTTTTTAACTGAAGACTTGAAATTGTATGATATGGAATATCAAAAGACATTGTTAAAAAATGAATAGGCAAGAAAAAGACCGGAATACATTATTTGAGATACAGATATTTCTGCCTAATGCTTGAAAGTTGAGTAACACAGGTTTTGGGGAAAATATAGTTTCAGTTATAAAGGACTAGAACTTCACTCTCTGATTTTGTGATTTCATTACAGGAATGGGCAAGTTCTTACAGAATTTAACATTGCCATTCTCACTAAATACTTTAAACATATTTAGTAACTGTTCTATTTTCATATCTTACATACTTGGTGAAGATTACTTGAGTATGAAGACATCATTAGCCAGATAAATGATCAGAGCAAGGCTGCTGTATTTGTCTGTTCTCACATTGTGTAAGAAAAAACCTGAGACTGGGCAATCTATAAAGAAAAGAGGTTTATTAGACTCTCACTTCTGCATGGCTGGGAGTTCTCAGGAAACTTACAATCATGGCAGAAGGCACCGCTTCACAGGGTGGCAGGAGAGAGAATGAGTGCCAGCAGGGGAAATGCCAAACACTTATAAAACCATCAGATCTCACGAGAATTTACTTACTGTCTTGAGAACTTCATGGGGGAAACTGCCCCCATGATTCAATTACCTCCTACCGGATCGCTTCCGTGATATGTGGGGTTTATGGGGATTATAATTTAAGATGAGATTTGGGTGGGGACACAGCCAAACACAGCAGCTGCCTATCTACATCCCTTGAATCTACTCTGCCCATATTTCTGTTATTCTTTCCCCAAGTTTCATATAACACACAAAGGGATCACTCCCTATGTCCCTTAGCAGAAAAAAAGTGGATTTGAAAACTGACTCTGGTATGTACTGCTGTGTACAAGTCAAATTGCTTATTTTGAGAGACAATACGATTTCCTGCAGACACTAATGGTAAATATTGTAAACTAAGGATGTAAGCAGGTTTTAATCCTTTAAATTTATTTTTAGACAATGGAAATTGAACAAATAGCAAATAATCATGTAGTTCGATTGCTGCTTGTCTGTAAATTATGGTTATTCAATTTCATATTTTACACTGCAGTGTAGACAACATCGAACCTTTCTTGAAAAGCAGCTCAGCTCAGACATCAAGAGCCTTGACTCCAAAATGGTGTGAATTGGCTGCCATCTGCTGGACTGGGACACATAAAGGTGAATTCTAGGTTTTATGTAGCGTCCAGGAAAATCAAATCCCAGTCTCAAACAATATGGTCTTAATTAATTTTTCTGAGACTGTTAACATGCACATATAGTAAAGATTGAACTTAATTACAATTGCAATTTATTGATTGAAAAGGCACTTCACTATATTCCAATGAATTCAAGATCATTACCAAATCCTGTTATAAATCAGGGTGGAACATATCACAAGAAAATGACATGAAATAATTTATATAAGGACTTTTAATATGAAATGTCTTTAATACAAAAGTATTGTGTGTTTTGAGTGCCTAATATATTTTAAAAGCCATTGTTAAATATTGTAAAGCATAAAAATACTCATCAGAGGCAAAAATCCATTTCTTTGTTGCTTAGAAAAGAGGACTCAGAGGGAATCAAGGTAAACCCAGGTAAACCCCAAGACAGCGCCATTGAGAAGGTGCCTTAAGTCAACAGCACAGATGTCACCTCTAGGGAGTGCATGGGCCAGGGTTCGTGAGGACAATGGTCTGCAGCTTTGGCACACGTGGCTGTGTGGATGGAGACCACAAGTGGAAGTTGAGGATTCCAGTGGTACATATCATAAGAAAAATCAGGAGTTTGAGGAGTTAGGAAATAAGTAGAGGGTCAGGTTAGCTGAAACACTGGGTGTGAACTGGGAGGTTGTTGGGAATAAAATGGGAGAGGTAGGTTGGGGCAGGTGCATGGAGGGGCTTGTAAACCACTACCAAGAGTTCAGGCTGCTGGAAGCTTCCAAGGTAAAGCTGGGATTCACTTAGACAAAAGGCAACTGACTTGACAAACTGAACATGCTGGGCAAAAAAAAAAAAAAATGTTTGTAGAGAACATTTGTGCTATTTATTCAGCACTTTCCACGACCCAGGCCATATTCTAACTGCAAGAACACAGAGAAATAAGAGGTATCTCCTGCCCTCCAAGGCCTCCATTCTCAGAGCAGAGGTTTCTCGGTCAATGGCTCTAATGCGTACACTGTGGCAGAGCAGAAATATGGACTCTGGAACCTACTGTAAGAACGTGAGAAAGAAGCACCTGCCTCTGGCTGGAGATGTTGAACAAACTCCATGTGACAGGTGCACAGTCTAGGTGGGAAATGTAAGCAGAAACGTTGTAAGCATGGAGGCCAGGGAAAGGCACCCTGGTGGCTCCAGATTTTATAATGTCACGGAGTCCTAGGTGTGTAGCTCAAGCCCAGGAACAAGTCCAGTGGAGTGGACGCCCGAGGGACTGCCATTAAATACACTCAATGTGTGTCAAACAGTCTTGGGAGTAACACAGAGATGGTCCGTCACTTTGACACTTAAAACTGCATATCGGTTAGGGAAGTACAGTTTAAAAATGCTGCTGGAGAGACAACTTGGGTTTAATTTAGAACTCTTCAGCACACAGATGGCAATTAAGCCATCCAAGAGGTGAAATTGCATGTGTAAAAGATGCATTGCAGAGAAGGCAGCCCTGACTGCCGTTTACTGGGAGTGGGTCAGGCCCTGAGGGCCGAGGCACTCTCCTGTGGCAAAAAAGAGTTTCACAGACACCACATCTAGCAGGGCCACTCTGTGACGAGCATAGGAAAGATGAGCTTGAGAACACTGGCCTGGCTGTGCAGACGTCCCCACGCTCTCCTTCCTGGGTTCGTCTACACACTGTGGCTTCTTTAACACGTTGGCCCGTTCATTTTCTCTACTCCATAGATGAAATCACGGAGAGAACAATCATAGCGTTTCCCCAGCTGTTGACAGTGCCCAGTCTGGAACAAACTCATTCTTCTGTGAACCCTACCCCAAATGCCCCAACGGGACCCCGAGTCCTCTAATAATCCCTATTTCTCCCTCTTACCGAGACACCCTGTGCCCCTGCTGGTGTGCTCTTCTTGTTGCAGTGAACCAGGAACTCACCTTGACCTAAGACAGGGCCAAGGGAAGGAGGACAGAGAAGACGCCATAGGTGGAAAGAATTCAGCAGTGCGAGTTCTTTCCCCTAGGACTGAGCTCCTCAGACTACAGGTAATCTTCAGTGCTGAAATTATATTTGTTTAGGGAAATGTAAGAAGAATTTGGAGCAGGCAGGGACCAGATCATGAAAGGTATCATCATTTAATGCTGTGGTATTTTGATTGTGTGAGGGGTTTGGAGAGTGAGGAGGCATTGCAGGGTCTTATCTAGGGAGGTGGAATGGTCACTTTAAAGACCCTATTCTGGAAGCATCTACATGTGCATCAAGATCTCCCAAGGATATTAAAAAATGCAGAAGATGATCCAGTGGAGCTGAGATCCCGCGTTTCACAAAGTTCCAGGCGGGGCTAGGATGGTGGTTCTTGAGGAGTGGTTTCTGCATCACAATGTCAGCATCACCTGGAAATTTTTAGGAGCTGCAGATTATCACCTGACACCAGACCAAACCGAACAAGGAAGTTGGGACCTGGGATCCTGCAATTGCCTTTAAAAAAATTTAATAGCAGGTTGTGACAGTTAACTGTATGTGTCAGCTTGACTTGGGTAGACGGTTGAACATTATTTCTAGGTGTGTCTGTGAGGGTGTTTCCTACTAAGTTAGCATTTGAATTGGTACACTGAGTGAAGAAGCTTCACCCTAACCCATGTGGGAGGCAGCATGCAGTTTGTTGAGGACACAGAACAAAAAGCAGAGGAAGGGCAAATTTCCTCTCCCTTCTTGAGCTGGGACCACCATCTTCTCCTGCCCTTAAACACGAGTTCTTGGTTCTCAGGCCTTCAGAGTCAATAACATACACACCCCCCCCCCCCCACACCACCTGTCTGGACTCCTTTGGACTCACGTGAATGATACATTGACTTTCCTGGGTCTAATGCTTACTGATGGCAGACGGTGGCATGTCTCAGCCTCCATGATCACATGAGTCGATTCCTAAAATCTCCTTCTCTATGGATGCTACTGGTTCCATTTCTCTGGAGATCCCTTTAACTCCAGGTGATTTTGATGTCCATTAAAGCTTGGGAACATTATTGCTATTGGCATAGTTAAAGCTGGATGGACACAGATGTGGTCCCAGAAGATGCTAAGAAGGAAGAGAATTCTGAGGAGTCACAGTAGTGCTACGCAGCCCAGGGCTAAGAGGAGCTCCCAGAACTTTCACCTGCAGCTCTCTGGTGAGATGTCCACCATATGAACAAACCTGCCCCTAATAGAGGCTGAGAGATACAGGGCAGCCATAGCACAAGATGTGTTTGGCTGGACAACTAGCTCTTTCCATCCTGTGTGTAATATTTGGACAAGCTAATCAGGTGTATACCTCTGTTCAGGCAAAGGAAGCACATTCAGAGAGAAATTAGCCTCTTTAATGCAAAATTACGAAGTGAGGGTCCTAAACATATCATGCTTCCCTACTATGAGCACTAAAATCTTAACTCTAGTATTAATGTTTACCCATCAAGGTGTCGATTTTGCTATGATAGTATCTCCTAGAAAGGTTCTTTAACTTGGAGTCTATTGGAGACAAGAAAAGAGTTTGCGCAGAATGACTGAATCCACACACTGCAGTGAAAACGTTCAACAGTTCAGAGGACACTATAAAGCTCACGTAGTGGGTCTCGCACGGGTCCGCAGGGCCTTCTCCATGATGGGATGGTGAAAATGTAATGACAGTGGCTTTGGGGACATTCCTGAATCTGCTACAGACTTCATGCTCCTCTTCATCCCTTCCACCTGTGCTAGGAGTCTTGCTGTATTTCAGGGCACTTATGATAAATTTGTATTTTTTGAATATGCATTTTCTCCCCATGGCATCGTTCAGAGCATCACTTTTGTCTAACTTGCTCCATAGACAGTGGGTGGGGTTGGGATACCCTGCATCTCAGTGCTGCCCAGGAGCCCATGCCCGTTGGCCTGCACCTGTGCTCTGGCTGATATCTGTACCTTTGCTGGAGTCAGTGCTCATCGCTGAATCAGGGAAGGGGAATTTTAGAGCTTGGTTTTCAGGAAGTGTCCCTTACTAGTTGAGTTCAGCACAGGAAAGGGCTCTGAGCAAAGCCACAGATGCTGGCGGAGAATCGCTTTCCACAGCTCACCTGAAGCAAAGGTCGAATTGTGTCTGTAATTCCCTGTATGCCCAGGACTCACTGGATGTCAATTGGGGTATGTGAAGTTATGCAGGGCACCACCTTCATCCTTCAACATAGTAAGGAGGAAAGGCATTTACAGAAACAATCTCAATAAAATGAGATAACATGAAACCAACATACAAAATCAGTTATTTCTTATGCACTAACAACAAACTCTTTGAAAACTAAATTAAGAAAGCTATCACATGTACAATAATGTAAAGAATTAGTAATAAATTTAACCCCGGAGGTGAAAGATCTGCACACTGAAAACTGTAAAACTGATAACTAGATCTGCACACTGAAAACTAGATAAAAGAAATTGAAAATGACATAAATAAATAGAAAGATAATTTGCATTCATGGATTGGAAGAATTAAAATGGTTAAAATGTCCCTACTTCCCAAAGCCCTCTACAGGATCAATTAAATTTCTAACAAGATTCTAAAGACTTTTTTTTTTTTTTTTTTTTTTTTACAGAAATAGGAAAAAACTTCCTAGAATTCATATGGAACCACAAAAGACCCAGAAGAGCCAAATAAATTTTGGGCAAAACAAAAACAAAATGGTGACATCACACGTCCCGATTTCAGAATACACTACAAAGCCATAGTGATCAAAATAGCGTAGCACTGGCATACGAACAAATATATAGACCAATTGAAAAAATAAAGAACCCAGAAATAAATCCACACATTTACAATTAATTGATCTTTTACAAAGATGCCAAGAACACACAATGAGGAAACAATAGTCTCCTCAATAATTGAAGAAATGACAACAAATAATAGAGCAATTGAACCTTATCTTACTCTCTATACACAAATTAACTCAAAATGAATTAAAGACTTAAATGTAAGACCTGAAAATATAAACTACTAGATAAAAACATGGGGGAAACACTTACTGACTTTGGTTGTAGGCAATATTTATTGAATATGCCATCAAAAATATGCAACAGAAGCAAAAAATGGGAAACAGGATTGCATGAAACTAAAATGCTTCTGTACAGACAAGGAAACAATCAACAGAGTGAAAAGACACCTGTAGAATGGAAGAAAATATTTGCAAATCATACATCTGACATGATACGAATATTTAAAATGTACACAAAACTCAAACAACTTAACAAAAACCCTATTTTTAAAAATGGGCAAAAAATCTCAATAGATATTTCTCAAAGAAGACATACAAATGAACAATAGACATATGAAAAAATGCTTAACATGGCTAATTATCAGGGATATGCAAATCAAAACCACAATGAGATATTATCTTGTTTGTTAAAGAGCCATTACCAAAAAGATAAAAGATAACAAGTATTGGTGAGGATGTGAAGACAAGGAACACTTTTAAACTTTTGGTGGGAATGTAAATTAATACACTCATTATGAAAAACAATATAGGAGTTTTTCAAAAAATTAAAAATAGAACGACTGTATGATTCAGCAATCCCACTCTGGGTAAAGATCCAAAGGAGATGAGATCAGTGTGTTGAAGAGATGTCTGCACTCATATAATTGCAGCATTAGTCACAATAGCCAAGATATAAAAATAACCTAAGCATCTATTAACAGATGAATGTTATCTCCAGAGACAGAACCAACAGGAGATTTTATGCGTGTGTGTGTGTGCACACACGTATGTACATGAGGAGATATACTATGGGAATTGGCTCATGCAAGTGTGGAGGCCACAGAGTCCCACAGCCTGCTGTCCATGAACTGGAGAAACAGGAAAGCTGATGCTGGCATTCAGTCTAAGTACATAGTCTGAAGAACTGGGGAAGCTGCTGGGGTTATTCTCCATCTGAGGCTGTAGGTCTGAGAAGCGGGGGATAAAGGGGAAGCCCCATAATCCAGAAACCCAGGAACCAGGAGCTCCAGTGTCTGAGGGCAGAAGAAGAAGGATGTCTCAGCTCAAGGAAGAGAGCACACTCACCCCTTCTCAGCAATTTTGTTCTCCTGGGCCCTCAGTGGTTTGGAGGATGCCTGCCTGCATTGGTGAGAGGGGAGCTTCATTACTCAGTCCACTGATTCAAATGCTGATTGCTTTCAGAAACATTCTCACAGGCACACCCAGAAACAATGACATTCCTTAGCTCAGTCAAGCTGATACATAAAATTAACCATCACAAGTAAATAAAAAAAAAAAAATCTGGAGCAAAATCCTGCTAGTTGCAGCATGGACCAATCCGAATGTTGTTATGCTAAGTGAAATAAGCCAGCACAGAAAGACACATATCACATAATTTCATTCAGATGTGGAATCTAAAAACGTTGAGCTCGGAAGCAGGGTAGAGTGGTGGTTGCTTGGGCTGGGGAGTCCTGGGAGAGGCACTGGTCAAAGGATGCCAAGTTTCAGTTATAAGATGAGTAAGTTCTGGAGATATAATGTACGGCAGGGTGATTACAGTTAACAATACTCCATTATGTACTCAAACTGCTAAAAATGGATCTTAACTATTCTCCCCACCTCCCCTGACACACACATGTACAGGTCAAATGTGTGAAATGATGGCTGTGTTAACTAGCTTGATAATAGTGATCATCTCCCAATGAATACTTATATCAAAAAATCACAATATATACCTCAAATATGTATAATTTTAATTTGTCAGTTATACCCAATAATGCTGAAACACAACCAACTAAAAACAAAGTATTAATAAAATGCTCTGAACAGTGCTTGGTTCAGGGTATAGTATGATTCTAAAACACAAACCTAATTTCATTAAACTTGTCAGGTAACGGAGACCTGTGTTCAGGAACAAAATCTCTCAAAACAATCTGAAATGGTATTATATACCATTCTGGGCAAGCAAGGAAGATTTTAAATAACTCCATCAAAAATGGGTAACAATCTTGATTAGATTCAAGCAGGACTTCTGTAATATTCCCAGCATTTTTATACTTTCCAGGTTAAAGCTGGTTTGTTTTGATCTTGTAGTTTTCATAGGATTTCAAACAGCCAAGTTTCTCAAAGTGTATTTGTGTTAGTCTGTTTTCACGCTGCTAATAAACACATACCCAAGACTGGGTAATTGATAAAGGAAAGAGGTTTAATTGACTCACAGTTTCACATGGCTGGAGGCCTCACAATCATGGCGGAAGGCGAAGGAGGAGCAAAGTCACATCTTACATGATGGCAGGCAAAAAAGAGCTTGTGCAGGGGAATGCTCTTTTGTAAAATCGTCAGATCTTGTGAGACTTATGGGGAAACTGCCCCCATGATTCAATTACCTCCACCTGGCCCTGCCCTTCACATGTGAAGGTTATTATAAATCACGGTGAGATTTGGGTGGAGATACAGCCAAATTGTATCAGTATTGTTTTAAACAAGAGGACCTCAAGTGTCATGTCCTTGCTAATGATACAATTCAAAAACAAGGCTTCTTGGTGTTCCACCCTTGGTGCTCACCAGCTGGAACACCACGAGGTTTAACAATAGTGAGTACTTGATAAAAGTCACTAGTTCTTTTTTTTTTAATGAGATATTACTACAAGGGATAGAGAAAGCAGTTTGTGAAGTATAGTGAGTAACTGGCTAAAGGACACTACTGAAGAGACCATGTTTGAGTTTAATGTCAGTGTTTTCATGTCTTTTTGACGGTAAAGAATAGGAAAGGGTGGAAAGGAAATTTTTCTTATTAATTAGTTTATGATAAATTCTAGCAGGACAAATAAACATGAAAGGGTGGAATGAATGAAGGCATAAATTAAACAGGTTAGGCTATGAGTGGATAGTTGTTTTAGCTTGATAATAGGTATATGAAAGTTGAGTCTACTTTTGTCTGTGTTAGAAATTTTCCACAATAATAGGCTTAAAATAAATGAGTACAGGAAAAACCTAGGAGAAATAACTCTAGCAGAAAATTTAAATATCTGTCAAATAATTTTAAAGGTTAAAAATATTCATTAGCAAGTGATACAGGCAGAGTGTTTTGACATGTCCTCAATGTCATTAATATCTTTTACTTTTAAATAAAACAAAACAAAACAACAGCACTTATCAGCAAAACAATTTAGAGATTGATAGAAAAAACCCTGATGATGTAAAATAGTTAAAAAAATTGTCATTATAAGTTAGTATAGCAGTAATTTCTATTAAAAAAAAATCTATTTACATGTCTTTTACCCAAAGTAGCATTTTTTTTTTTTTGCTAAGAAAATATATTTTTGATTAGTAAAGAAATTAAACATGGAGTATTTGCTTCTCCCAGAAATGCCTCCCAAGCTCACATTTTATATTCGTTGGAACTAAAATAACAATTTCTAAAGCTTGGTTATTTTTTTTCTAAAGATGTGTATTTAATGACCTTTACTCCACTAGAGGGCTCTGTGGATAAGAGAAAATACTTAAAATCATAGCATTTAAAGCCATCTTAAATGTGTGCCATTTTACCAATTAATCTCTTGGTAATTCTTATTTCATATTCAGATGTAACTTATTGCTTCTGAAACTGAGTAGTATAATTAATACTTCATCTCCATATGAGAAGAACTTTCTAAGTCTTAAAGCTTCCTAAAGATGAGGTAGGTTTTCAAAATGTTTCAACAGGTGCTAGGAGGTATTTTAACAAACTTTGAAAGTGTCTAAGTTCCTTCTAAACATTCAAGTGTAAGAGTCTAAGAAATATTGGTCTATTTTTATTCTTTGAAAAGGGATGGCTTTATTTATGTAGAATTATAGAATTAGAGGGCGGGAGCTGGGCACAGGCTAGACTGGCTTTTGGACTGAAATGGATAACCATTTGCCATAGACAATGGTCTTGTTTTCATTTGCATTTTAAAAAAAATAATGTCAAGCTTATAATAAAGTTACAATAGGACCAGCTACTCCTATATACTCTTTACACAGTACCCCCCCTCAACTAGTCGAAATTTACATAACTAGCTATTGAACAAGTTGGAGACATTGTGCCCCTTTATCCTTCAAAGTGTATTTCCTAAGGAGGGAGATTTTTCTCTTACATAACCACAAAACAGTTAACTAAATCAGAAACATTTAGCACGGCTTCAATGCCATCATCAAGTAATCAATTCATATACAAATTTGCTCCTTCTGTCTCTCCACTGTCCTTTAATCTAGAATCACTTTTCAGTCTTCCTTGTGTCTTTATAATTTAATACTCTTATTATTCTGGTGCTTGTTTTTCATATGATGAAAGCTGTCAGTAGCATTATTTTATGTCTATTTGTGGATATATAGATTTTGGGGGATTAATACCTCGGAATAAAATAGCTGGATCAAAGAGTAGAGAAATGTTAACATCAAAAGAAAGTGTCAAGCTGTTTTTCAAGATGGCCATGCCACTTTCATTCCTGCCAATCATGTGTGAGAGTTTGGTTGCTCTAAATCCTGAGCTAACGTTCAGATTTATGGTAATCTCAATCTTAGCAATTCTGGAGCATACTGCAGCTTTAATTTTCCAAATGACTAATAATATTGAGCACTTTTCCCTGTTTTATTTTACTATCATTGTGTCTGCTTTTGGGACATGTCCCATGAGGCCTGTGCTCATCAAACCTACTGGGTTGCCTTCACTTTGTGACGATGTAGGCATTCCTACATATTCTGTCACCACTTTCTCTGTCAAACATTCATATTGTGAATCTTTTCTCCCTATCTGTAGCTTACCTTCTTATTTCCTAACGAAGATTTTGATGAGCAAAATGTTTCACTTTTTATGAAATATAATTTTTTTTTTTTGACACAGGAATTTCACTCTTGTTGCCCAGGTTGTATTGCAATGGTGCTATCTCAGTTCACTGCAGTCTCCGCCTCTGGGGTTCAAGCGATTCTCCTGCCTCAGCCTCCCGAGTAGCTGGGATTACAGGCACCTGCCACCACGTCCAGCTAGCATTTTTAGTAGAGATCGGGTTTCACCATGTTGGCTAGGCTGGTCTCCATTCCCTGATGTCAGATGATCCACCAGCTTCAGCGTCCCAAAGTTCTGGGATTACAGGCATTGAGGCACCACGCTAGGCTGATGAAATACAATTTTTTGAAAATATTTTTGACCTCTTATGTCTGAGAAATGCAGAGCGGCAAAGATATTCCCTGTAGATTATTCTAAAATTTTCTAATGTTCACTCTCCTGTTGAGTTCTACGATCAATCTGCTGGTGCTCCCTGAAGGAGTAAAAGGTTGTTCCCCAGGCAGGGCCCCTGGGTGTCTCTCCGAGGTGGGGGCAAGGGCTGAGACCACCCCTGTAACAGACCCGCTGCCATTCCAGTGTCTCAGGTGGCGGAGGGGAGTCTTGGGCCCACAGGGGGAAGAGGCATCCCCGAATAGGCTGCCCTCTGAGAGGGCTCCCTGGCTGTGTTCTGCCTGAGGAAACAAGTCTATGGGATGGGACTCTCAGAAGAACCAACTCTGCCAACACCTTGATTTTAGATTTCCAGCCTCCAGAACTAAGAAAATCCATTTCTGTCATTTCTTTGTTATCCAGAGTGTAGTAATTTGTTGCAGCAACCCAGAGAAACTCACATGGACCCACTGGCACCATGCTAGCTTCCTGGACTCTGTGGCTGGGACACGGGTAATTGAGGTCACTAGTGCCAGTGAATTGTCAGAGGCCCTGAGGTAGCACCTGCCGGGGATGCTGAGGCAGACGCCCTCAAGAGTTGTGTGGCCTCGCCATGAGGAGTCACAGGTGCGCCATTGGAAGGGTACAGAATGCCCGGGGTGGGTGGGTGGTGTGGGGACGTGAGCTTTGATTCCAGACAACCTCGATCTTTCTTGCTTACAAGCGGCATTAGGAGGAAAGATCCCTGAATAGGTCAGGGTGAAGGTGAAGTCACAGTTGAAAGCATTATGCATCAAATCTGGAAAAGGGGAAGCCAGTAGCCTGAGGGACCGCAGGGACAGGCTAAGTGTGTGTTGACTCTCAAAGAAGGGAAATAGTAAAGTGTGTCATCTGCTCTTGGAGAAGGTCTCACAGAGTGGACATCACGAATGGTGTGGCAGGAATGAGGTCATTAAGAAGATGAAAGGGGCTGGGACGCAGGGCTTGGAGTCCAGGGGTAAGCAGCTTCCTTCCAGTGTCATAGTGGGAAGACAGAGGAGAGATGGGGAAGAGCCTCGGGGTGTTCAATTTGCTGGCGACAGGGTCTGGCTCAGGGTCTGGCTCGCGGCTGACACTTCTCGGTGGGTGTAGACCAATTCACCACTGGATACCAAGGCCAAGTGCCCTCCCAGTGATCCCCTGAGGGTAAGTGGGTAACAGCATCAGGACAGAGTCCACTTCTTTTCCAGTCTTGAACCTTTATGGGTGTGGCATAATTTGGTTTTATGATGTCTCCCCCAAGTTCCGCAGTTGCTAACAATTTTCTAACATGCCATTGGAGAACCCATCAGCAAACTCTCAGGTTTCACAGCTCACAATGTTACTGAACATCCCGAGAAAATCCAGCACATTCCAATAAGTCTTCCCTTACTGTTTCCTCATTTATCCAGGACTCCACCTTTCTCTTAACTAAGTTTCTTCTCTACTTTGCAACTAGAAAGACATCCTTTTTGAGGAGAAAAGCAAAATGTGAGGTAAGTAAACTCATGCAAGCATGTTCCAAACAGCATGTGAAATGGCGTGGTTGTTTTCTCCCTGGGCTCACTCCTGGGGTCCTCTGACCCCTCCCTTCCTGGGCACCAAGGCCTCCTGGATTTTCTTTGGGGTCTCTGTGGGTCCTGGCCCCTCCTCCTGGAGTGCTTGTCCTTTGATAACCTTGTGACTTGTGCCCTTGAGGTTTTAAGTTATGTTCCTCCTGCTTACAGGGTCTCTGAGAAACCCACAACAATTTTGGTTCTGTTACCACCACCTCCAGCATTTTCTGCCTCCCTTTCCTGATTTATTTTTTTTTCTTTCTAACACTTATCACTATCTAAAACACACCATAGGCCAGTGATTTAACTTTATTCCTCTTCCATGATTTATTTTTTTCTTCTTAAGATTTATCACTATCTAAACTATGATGACAGCAGCTGCCATGTAATAGTTGCTTAATAAAAGCTTATTGAATGAAAGGATAAAGACTGTGCAGAGCCCTGCCCAGAAAAATGAGAATGTGGCTCATGCAAGAAGTTCTCAAGGGTCAGGAAAGAAGAATATCGGGGGTTGAAAAGTGGACAATTGTAGAGGTGGGGTAAGCAGGCCAGGGATGGGAGTTAGGATGATGAGGCATGAGTTTCAGGGCTGGAAACGAGGCTGTGATTTAAAGAGGAAAATGTAGTTTCCAATGTAAAAGAGCTGTAATAAAGTACAATAAATTAGTATTTTTTTTAAAACCTAGGTAGTCTACTCCTATTGTAGGGACTCTAGAAGACTCTAGATTCTAGAAGATCCAGATATAGATGTAGTTCCTGGAGCTGATGAGTGGACATCTCAGCCTCTAGAATTAACTGGAGGCTTACCAAGAGGGATGATAGGTTTGGTTTACATGTTAGTACGAAATTTGGAATATATTTCTCATTTTGTGCACACACACAGATATGTGTATGTGTGTGTGTGTGCGCGTATGTGTGTGTGCATATATATGTATATCTTTTAAAAAATTAGAGATAACATTGTATACTACTGGTAATGGCATTAGACAAATGCATCCCATTATGTTTTTCACGTGGGTCACCTGTGTGCCTTTCACTTCAGCTCCTCTGAATTTCCGTGATCTAGCCAGTAAAATGCTGAAAATATAAACAAAGAAATGCAAGTTTTCAACTGTGTATATAAACAAACACAGAAATAGAAATGTTCTTCCATTCCCACGTAGGTTTCTTATAGCATCTCTCCCTCCCTTTTCCTTCATTTGCTTTTATGGTGGTATGCAAACACTTCGCTTTTCATGACTAATTTCTCTCTCTCTCTGTCTGTCTCTCTCTCTCTCATCTTCTTCTCTTTCAGAGCCTTTGCATGTGGAACAAATGTGATGTTGTCTCTAAACTTTTGCCGTCTGCCTTTATGGAAGGCTATCACTCACCTACCCAAGCCACCTGCTGTATCCGTTGCACAGCGAGCAGTGGGGAGAGACACGATCAAGTTCCTGTAAGTCTCTAGGGGCTGCCATAACAACAAACATATTTTGTGAATTATTATTTGTTCAAGAATAGCAGTAGTCTTCTGGGTTCCTGTTTTGTGAGGGTTGCTGGTTCCCGTGAAGCCTCTTTAGCCTTTTCCTTCTGATTTCAGTTTAGATGCTTGCATATCCCACACGTCTTTGGTGTATCTTATGTGCCAGGAGGCTTATGGGAGCTTCCACAAACATTTCATCTTCTTTTAAGTGAGAAGAAGTTACCATCCTTCCCCATGTTTCAAAAGTTGAAGCTGGAGCTTGGAATCCAGGTGACTTGCTAGGTGTCACACAGACTTACCAGGGGCAGGAACCGGGTCATCTAGTTGCAATCCCACTGTTTCCCTCTTAAGAAGTGAGCACATGGGAAGTGGAACCTGTACAGGAAAATATACTACTTCTGGCGGTGGGAAGGGAGCAAAAGTAAACACCAAGGCATACTTTATTAAGTGCATGAGCAATCCTTTTTATTAGAACACATGGAAAACAAAGATGATACAAAGATTTTTCACTTCCTGGACATTATTGACCTTCCAGCAAAATGCTGCATAGCAGCTGTGAGCAGGTACCCCACGTTGTCATTTCTTTCTTTCTTACTGTATTATAGATCACCGAGTCTTATGTAATTACCCACAAAATTGCTGGTGTTGCTTCATGACAGGCGTGACAAATCCTCAATAAGGCCCCTTTGCTTGTCTAGAAAATGATTAACCTCTTCCTGCAGCCGTTGGATGTGATATTTAATATATGCAACAAAATATATATGCATACAACTTCAGTGCATGCCATTTAACAGCATTTTCTTCATAGGTCAAAGTGTGCCCAGCGTGACCTCACCCACTAACTGCATTAGTGTAAAATTTTAGGCCACAATAAAATAGTGATCTAAAATCATATAGCTTTTATCCACTGTACAACATGGATATTCATAAGATCCCTCCATAAATGTTTGGTCCAGATCTTTCTTCCACTGAATGAAGTTTGACAATTTGTGACAGGACAGAAAGGAAATTCATTATATTTAGTAATAGAAAACCTATTTCTCATTTTTCACAAGCCAAGCAGCCTCGATGAAATTGCCTAAGCCGCCACACCACCCTCCTCCACCTTTGTGGTCTGTGAGGTCGCTCACAAGGGTCTTCAATTTCCTTATGTTCACAGCTTGGCATCTGGTAATTGTCAGTACCAGAAAACATAAGGGGGCTATATATTTTTTCCTCAGAAGAAATATTTCTGATTTGAAAAGAAATAAATCTGTCAAGAGGGAAATATTAAAAATAAAAGTGTGACTGTAATAATCACTTCGATGTCACAGCCAATTTTGCTCATTCGAACTGGAGAAGGAAACTTCCCTGCCCCCCCCAAAGGAATTGTCAAAGTAAGAGAAATGGAATTTTTATTTCAATAACCACTGCGGTTTAAGGGTAATTTATGTATAAGGAAGCACAACAGCCTCAAGAATCAAATTTCCTTAAAATATTATTTTGTATTCTCTCTGCTACAAGGCTTAGTGAAACTGATGGATCAAAGTGAAGAATGACTAAATTTGTTTCTCTAAGTTACAGTTTAACAGACACTGTACACCGTGCATAGCACTGGCAAAAGAACAGGGTTTTGCATTTTGCAAAGGGTTATACTCAGAGAATAATATTTCTTGAAATTAAATAATCCTTATAATGTTAACACAAAAAATGAAAGAAAAGCTAGTTTTGTTTGACCTGATCCAGAAAAATAGCAAATCTTTCACTGCCCATACCCCACCTCCTGCCACAAACACACCCTTGGGCTCAGTCACTGCTGTTTTCATCAATAATAAATAGCAGTGCTACGTGTCATTTAAGTTTTTTTTTTCTTTTTTTAGTATGCATTTCCTCAGAGAAGATAGATAGAATGTTCAGGCATTTAAATGAGCAATTTAAATTCTTATTTCTTTCTAGAATGATCCCCGGCTATAGCTAGAACTATCTGTATTTAGGATTGAAAAACAAAGGAAGAAGAATAGATAAAACAACTAAATCACGACTTCATATTTGCTCAGCTCCACACAGGAAATATTTATCATTCTCTCCATAGCAATTCTTACTGATCGCATCGACTAACCCGAGGCGCACTTGCCGCATGCGGTAGGTGGTAGGGAGCCTGCCCCCAGTCTGCGAGTGTGTCTAAGGCTTGTCCTTTCCTCCTTTCCTCCTTTCCTCCTTTCCTTCTCCCTTTCCCTTTCCCTTTCCGTCTCCCTCTCCCTCTTTCTCTCTCTTTCCCTTCCTTCCTTCCCTCCTTCCCTCTTTCTCTTTCTTTCTTTCCCTCCCTCCCTCTCCCTCTCCCTCTCCCTCTCTCTCTTTCTCTCTTCCTTCCTTCCTTCCTTCCTTCCTTTCTTTCTTTTTTCCTTCTCTCCCTTCCTTCCTTCCTTCCTTCCTTCTTTCTTTCCTTTTCTTTCTTTCTTTCTTTCTTTCTTTCTTTCTTTCTTTCTTTCTTTCTTTCTTTCTTTCTTTCTTTCTTTCTTTCTTTCTTTCTTTCTTTCTTCTTTCTTTCTTTCCTTCTTTCCTTCTTTCCTTCCTTCTTTCCTTCTTTTCTTCTCTCTCTCTCTCTCTCTCCCCACCCCCCACCCCCCCCAGCTTTTTTTTCAGAGTCTCGCTCTGTGTCCCAGGCTGGAGTGAGCGGCGCCATCTTGGTTCACTGCAAGCTCCGCCCCCCGGGTTCCCGCCATTCTCCTGCCTCAGCCTCCTGAGTAGCTGGGACTACAGGCGCCGCCACCGCGCCTGGCTAGTTTTTTGTATTTTTAATAGAGACGGGGTTTCACCGTGTTAGCCAGGATGGTCTCGATCTCCTGACCTCGTGATCCGCCGGCCTCGAACTCCCGAAGCGCAGCTTGTCCTCGGTTCTTAATCACCTTCTGCTGATTGGCGCCTTGTTTCTGGGATGCTCCCTTTGGTCTTACCGCGATGGGATCATAGGGTCCTCTCTTTGCATATGGAATCCTTCTCCGTGGCAAATACCGTTACTCAAAGTTACTGAAGGCTGGTAACTACTTAAACACGATATATTCCCCAGAACATTTTCAGCATTTTTTCACTTTCTGAAAAAAATCAACTTATGGAAAGGAAAAGACCAGGCATTTACCAATTTCCAGATGCCAAGGTCCCCAGTTAGACAATCCGTAATTTTTATTTTGTTTTATTATTATTATTATTATTTTTTTTTTGGTGGAGTCTCACCCTGTTGCCCAGGCTGGAGGGCAATGGTGCAATCTCGGCTCACTGCAACCTCCGCCTCCCGGGTTCAAGAGATTCTCTAGCCTCAGCGCCCGCCACCATGCCTGGCTAATTTTTTTGAATTTTTAGGAGAGACGGGGTTTCACCATGTTGGTCAGGCTGGTCTCAAAACCCTGGCCTCAAATGATTCGCCCGCCTTTGCCTCCCAAAATGCTGGGGTTACAGGTGTTAGCCACCATGTCTGGCGGACAATATGTAATTTTAATTCTAAAACAGAAACAAAGAAAGAACAGCTATCATAATTGTGGGAAAGATGACTTAAAAGAAAAAAATTTTCAAACTTCATTAATGGCTGCTTCAGTTTATTTTGAGATTAAATATTACATATTTGGGGTCTGAGGGGAGGTTACATGAGATGTTAATATACGTAAAAGTCCCCATTTGTTGGCCTGGTGCTAAAGGCATCCTCAAAACATGTTCTGTTCTTTATTAACCTCAAGAGATGGGGACATGGTTCTAACATCTGTGGTGTTCTCATGTTGGTTTATGTCTGACTTTATTTCTCAATGTTTATTTCTATCAAAGGATAAAATAGGGGAGTTGTTTACACATTATAATTTTTATAATATATTTTTTAACACTTGAAAGTTTTAAAATGTTTACATTTAAAAAGAAATTATAACTACTACTCAGCTATTAAAAAGAATGAAATCATGTCTTTTGCAGCAATATGGATGGAACTGGGGGTCACCATCCTAAGTGAAATGCTTCTGAAAAAAAAAGTTAAAAAAACCACATGTTCTCACTTCTAAGTGGAAGCTTAACCACAGGCATACACTGATATCGGGAGTGGAATAACAGACATTGGCATCTCTGATAAATGGGAGGGTGGAAGTGGGGGAAGGGATGAAATACTACCTATTGGGTACAATGTTCACTATTCCAGTGATGGTTACACAAAAAACCCAGACTTCACCTCTATGCAATATATCCATATAACATAACTGAACTTATACCCCTAAATCTATACAAATAAAACAATAAACTATGACACTTTAATATCAAATTTTTCCTATGTTACAGGATACTGAAATGTAAATGTAGATTAAAATGAATTGGTTATTTTCTCATTCTTATTTCCAACAATAGCTCATAATAAATACTCTGATATGAGAATACATTATATCTTTTAAATGAGACTGGAAAACTATCAAAACACAAAAGTAGAATCTGTAAGAAACAGTGGCTCAGAGGAGTGAAACATGAACGAAATGTAATGAACAGAAAAAGACAGGTCTGACTTGGCAAGTCTTGGGTGGATGTCCCAGTTTCTATATCAGGTGAGGGCACACCTTGAGGTAGTCTGCTAGTTGTCTTTGCTTGGAGAGGGAAGTCTGGTAATGACTTTAGGATGTACATGCACAGAGGAGGCAAATGTGAAATCACAGGGTTACCTGGGAGCAGAAGAATTGGCACCAACCAAAAAACGTGCCCAGATTGAGATGGAAGCCCAGCGCACACTTAGTCAATGCTCCGCGAATAGTCTGTGGATCAACTCAATAAATACACACCGAGCCACCGCCAACCACCTGCCACTCATTGGCCAAGTACTAACAATACAATGAGAAGAAACCATAGTCTCTATCTTAAATGTGACTGCTATTCTCAAAACCGAACTCCTGTTTTAATCAGTAAAGGAACAGAGAGCTGTACACTTCAAATGAAAGCTTCAGTTCTCTTGCAAGAAGCCTACTACTATACATAATTTTTGGAAATGTTTTCTCAAATGTTCTTAAACTACAATAAGAAAGTAATGTATTTTTCAAAAGTAAATTTAAAACAAATTAAAAATGAAGTTTACAAAGAAATGAGCATACATGTGATAAGGAGAAACATCAGAACTGACAACTTTTTTTTCAGCCTGGATATTTAGTAAAAATGTCAGAGACACAGTAAGTATTCAAATAATGGCCACTGGATAAAGAAACAAAATGTCCTTATGAGATGAACTATCACCAACACAGCATAAAATCTGAAGGTTTCCCTGTATTCTTTCACGTTATTTTTCCTCTGTCAAATGAAATGTTGATATAGTTGGCTGTGTCCCCACCCAAATCTCATCTTGAATTCCCATGTGCTGTGGGAGAGACTCGGTGGGAGGAAATTGACTCTTGGCGGTGGGTGTTTCCCATGCTGTTTTCATGATAGTGAGTAAGTCATACAAGATCTCAAGGTTTTAAAAATGGGAGGTTCCCTGCACAAGCTCCCTCTTTGCCTGCTGTCATTCACGTAAGATGTGACTTGCTCCCCCTTGCCTTCTGCCATGATTGTGAGGCCTCCAAGCCATATGGAACTTTAAGTCCATTAAAGTTTTTATTTTGTAAATTGTCCAGTCTCAGATATATCTTTATCAGTGGTGAGGAAATAGACTAATACAAATGGTTTAATGGTAAATATAAGGGGTTTTCAAAAAAGTTCATAGAAAATGTTTCATTTAAAAACCATGCCTAGATTTCAAAAGTTTTTTGCGTCAAAGTAAACTTGTACTAAGCTGTTACAAGATGTCTGAACAAAATCTAGTTTGAATCACTCAAAAGCATAAGACATCATTTTGAAAAGAGCACCTAACAGGGCAAAAAGAATTCTGCTAAAATTGAAGCATGAACGCATATCAGATTTATAGTGAAGCAATGGTAACATCATTGGTTGCTTTACAAGAAGTTTGCAATGACAATGCCCCAGATAAATCAGCAGTTTACAAATGGATAATGTATTATATAAAGGGACAAGATAATGTTGAAAATGATGGCTACAGCAGCAGACCATCCACATTAATTTGCAAGAAAAAACTTCTTGTTGGTGTCCTAATTGAAGGGCACTGATGATTAAGAGCAGAAACATGAGCCAACACCATAGACATCTCAGTTCATTCAGCTTACACAATTCTTACTGAAAAATTAAAGTTGACCAAACTGATCATGGAATGGGTGCAAAACCATTGTGTCCAAACGAGCTGCAAACAAGACCAGAGCTTTCCATGGACATTTTAAACAAGTGGGATTAAGTTCCTAAAGCATTTATTTGAAGAACTGTAACCAGATATGAAGTGTAGCTTTACCAGTACAATCCTGAATACAAAACACAAGCAAAGCAATGGCTACCAAGAGGGGGAAATGGTTCAGTCAAAGCACATTGAACTAGTCAAGAGCAAAGGTCATGGCAACAGTTTTTTGGGATGCTCAAGGCATTTTGTTTGTTGTCTTTCCAGAGAGTAAAATAACAATAGCGTCTGCATATTATGAGAGTGTTTTGAGAAAGCTGGCCAAAGTGTTAGGAGAAAAACACCCAGGCAAGCTTCACCAGAGAGTCCTTCTCCACCACAACAATGCTCCTGCTCATTCCTCTCATCAAAAAGGGCAATTTTGTGAGAGTTTTGATGGGAAATCAATAGGCGTCTACCTGACAGTCCTGCTTTGGCTCCTCATGGCTTTTTTTTTGCTTTCTAATCTTAAAAAAGCATTAAATGGCACCCATTTTTCTTCAGTTGATATAGAAAATACTGCATTGACATGGTTAGATTCCCAGGACACTTAGTTCTTTAGGAATGAACTGAATTGCTGGTATTATCGCTTCTGACTTTGTTGGTGCTTATATTGAGTAATGAAATTCGTGTTTTTTATTTTTATTTGATAGTTTTATTTTGAGATAAACTTTTTGTAGTCCTCTAGTAGTAGGAAAAAGAAAGGGGCCACAACAACCCATAATTCAGATAACTGAATTTTGGGTCTTATAATCTTAGTCGATCTTCATCCCAAATGAATTGAAATCATCTGTATAATTTTCTTAGCCTTATGAAATAAAATAATAATTACTAAGGTATGTTAAAGACAATTAGAAACATTGTCTTTAACTTATTGATTAACAAATGCACTGTTATCATTACTTCGTTTTCTTATTTAAAGACAATAGTAGAGAACACAGACTCTCAAGTTCAACTGCATGAACTTTTGTTCCAGCTGCCATTTATGAGCTGTCAGTAACTCTATGATTAAAACGGGGACAATAATGGTACTCAGCTCACTGGGATGTGTATGCCTAAATACACACAAACACACACACACATATTTCATATATAAATATTATTTATAAGTCTATTGTACCATGGTAGTTTATTTGAGCTAAACATATTCACGTTCAATTTCTCTCAACACTCAATTATAACCAAAGCTATTATAACACATGTTGAGCATTTCCCATGTCCAGGCACTTTTCCATATGCTTTTCAAGTACTAATTCATTTAGTACTCCCCAAACCTGTGAATTAAGTGGTGCTGTATTCCTGTTTTAAAGATGAGGTGTCTGAGACAAAGAAAGATAATTAGATTCACTTGCTAAGATCACAAAATGTTGGGATTTCTTTACCATGCTTGTTGCCCTTAACTATTGAACAACCCTACACATGCACACACATGAGCATGCGCGCACACACACACACACACACATGCACACACACAGACTCTCAAGGGATCCAAAGCCATATCCAACATGTGTTTGCTGTCTTGTCATTTTCATACCCCAAGGAAAAGGAAGTCTCCCTTTTCACTCTCCTTTCCTGGGATGCTGAAGAAACTGCCCAGGCTCAGAGACAAGGGGAAACCCTTCAGAGTGGTCTTCAGTGTGACATTGTACTTGACATGTTCTAGAAAGCAATGTGGGTCCCACCTGGGGCTAAGTGAGGAGAAGTAAAGGTTCAGTACAGAAGGTGAGGTGCTGTGGGGTCTCCGCTAATGGAGAAATAGCCTTGCTGTAATTATGTCCCAGGTGCATGTTACACTGGTGAGCTATCTGTGCTCAATCAAAAAGCGTTATAGAATTCAATAAGCATAGGTTAAAATAAAGCACTTGATGCAATCCAGAATCTGTTTATTTTTAAACTCTTGTTCCTTAAATTTACCAGTATGTTCATCAATTACAGTTGACAATCTGTCCTCCAATTCCTTTGTCTAAGAATAATCACCCTCACTCTACTTCAGGAACTCAATTGATTTTTCTCTCTATAGTTTTAGCTTTCTTCTTTATATTCTGACTATTGAGGCCATTTATTAAAACTACAATCAAAATATTGAATATATCTCAATACTCCCCAGTACTGAAATATCCGTTTCAAAGCCTAGACAGTTGGTACTGAGAAAATCCAGTATAACTCACTCTTCCAGATTTTTTAGAGGAGTGGGGGTATTTCTTTTATTAGTCTGTTCAGGGTGGATTTTCCTTTTACAATTGGGTCAGGTTCACATAATTCATGTTATCTATCTATCTATCTATCTGTCTATCGATCGATCTATCTATCTATCTACCTATCTATCATCTATCATCTACCTATCATCTATCTATCTATCTATTATCTATCTATGTATTATCTATCTATCTATCTATCTATAATTTATCTGTCTACCTATCTTTCTGTCTTAATCCATGTAGTGTTTCTATAAAGGAATACCTGAGGTTAAGTAATTTATAAAGAAAAGAAGTTTATTTGGCTTATGGTTCTGCAGGCTCTACAAGAAGCATGGTGCCAGCATCTTCTCAGCTTCCAGAGAGGTCTCAGCCTGCTCCCACTCCTGGTGGGAGGCAAAGGGAAGCCAGCTGTGCAGATCCATAAGATATGTAGGTATAGATCTGTATGTCACATGGATCTCTCTCTGTGATAGATCTGTATCTATGAATCACAGGCATGTGTATCTCCATCCATGTGATCATATGGAGATGTGAGAGAGGGAGCAGGTGGGGAGGTGCCAGGCTTTTATTTAAAAGAGCTGTCTTGTGGGAACTGATGGAGTGAGAATTCACTTACCACCCCTTCCCAGGGCATTAACTTATTAATGAGAAAAGCTTCATAACCCAAACATCTCCCATTAGGTCTCACTTTCAATTATTAGATCACATTTCAACATGGGATTTGGAGGGACAAGCATCCAAACTATAACATTATCTGTCATCTATGTATCTATGTATCTATGTATCTATCTATCTATTACCTACCTACCTACCTATCCACCTATCTATCCATCTGTCCATCTATCTGTATCTATGTATCTGTCTATATTTATCTTTGTCAATTCTCTCTATATAAATATTTATCTATACCTATCTATATCTCTATCTCTCTAGATCTATCTGTGTGTCCAACTCTACCTTTCTATATCTCTATTTATCTTTATCTGTCTTTCTATCTATACCTCTTTATATCTCTAGCTGTATATATTTATCTTTATCTCTCTCTATTTATCTCTCTATCTGTATATCCCTCTCTCTCTCACTCTCTGTCTCTATCAGTCATGTTAAGGTACAAAAATACCCATGCTTGTGACAGTCAAGCGGAATAAGGTCATCCACCTGATGTTCCTTCTGACAAAACAACCATAAGGTGAGATAAATTCATAAGAGTTGTGAAGCTCAATAAAAAGTGTCATTGGAAAGGGGCAATGTGGATGTGTTCCTAAAAGGCAGAAATGACGATGGAAGGGAGTGTACCCTGCTGATATCTGCTAAGGGACTCTGCCTTTGTAAACACTAAGTACTGCATAGTGTACAGCAGGCACCTGCCCGCACATAGCAGGTTTGCAGGAGAATGGCGTGAACCCGGGAGGCGGAGCTTGCAGTGAGCCGAGATCGCGCCACTGCACTCCAGCCTGGGCGACAGAGCGAGACTCCGTCTCAAAAAAAAAAAAAAAAAAAGAAAGAGCCCTGTGAGGCCGATGCCTCCCACTGCCCTGCACAGACCCGCTTCCAAGCTCAGGCTGGCAGGACACCCAGAGGCCCTTTTTTGTGGGGAAGACAAATTCCCCTGCTGGATACATAGGAATATTTCTGAGTTCCCATCACACAGCTTCATCAGGCCATATTTTCACTGTATAGTGAAGCCCACATATCCACACAGATATTTCACCAGTAATGTGTATGATATTCCTATAAGAACCAATCACTGGATAGCCTGAAGAGTGAAAAATAAAGAAATCAGTATTTGGAATAGATAATTTAGGAGCAAAAGAAGACTTCAAATTAAAATCCAATCACTAATATTCTCAAAGATAAAATTGTCATCAATAAAATAATAGGATGTTATAAACCAAGAAACAACTTGAAAGCAAGAAAAAACTTTATAATAAATATATGATAGATGATTCTTGAAATACTTATTCGAAGACTTGGAAGATAAAATCAAATAAATCTCCCTAAAAGAAGCACAATAACACAAAGAGATTGACCAAGGGAGATAAGCAATTTTCAGTCTTTGAGGTCCATTGTCCTTTTAGTAGGAGTTAGAGCAAAAGAGCATGGAGAAAACACAAGAGAGTTCCATCAAATACAAGGTGGGAGAAGACATCCCAAAACAAAAAAGATGGGTCTCCCAAACCAAGACTTCACCATAGCCTCAGTGCAGCAAATGAGAGAAACTCACCCAGGGCTCTTCTCTATGACAGTTTAAACACTGGCAATAATGCTAAAATGCTAAAAGCTTCCAGAGAGTTAAACATGGATCACAGGCATGATCCTAGGAGTTAGAAAAGCATTTATTTATATATAGCAACTCCAAAAATCTGTAAAATATTTGCCTTGTTTAGAAAGAAGACAGTGACTGATTCTAGGTGCAGATACACACACACACACACACACACACACACACACACACACACACACACACACACACAAAAGATTAAATTGAGCAGGCCAAGAGGTACACCCAGATACAAATGGCAATGCAGTTAAAAACAAAGTGTTGAAAAAGGAAATGAAAATTACAACATAAAGAGCTATAGAAATAATACAGAGATGTAATTCAAGACAAAGCATGTTAAATGTTAAAAACTACTAAGATAATATAGCAGCAAGGTGAACCTTCATGTGCTGCTCAACACAGCTTCAGCATACTATGGGAATAGTGGCATCTACAACAAAATGGGATATTTTAGAGTACTTTTTAAAACATTAGTAAATCTTCTTGAAAAAATATTTTGTAAAAGCAGCACAGATTTGAATTATGCAATGACTAACAGATGCAAAAGCTCTAAACAGGACATTATGTTCCTCAAATTAAATTAATATTTTTTCAAACAACATTATTGAAAAAATGGTCATGTAATAGATATCAAAGATAATATCAATAAAGTCCAAAAGTGTACATGATCCGTAATCACATTGCATTGAAGCAACAATGGAAGAATTAAAATGGAATGCTAAAATTCTATCTACATGAAAATATATAATCTGGGACAGAAAATTAAAAATTATCTATAAATACATTGCAAAGGTGCACCCATGTCAAATATTTGAAATACAACATAGAAGATCGGTTAGAGGAATGCCTGGCTTATTTCAATTATCGTAACGCCCTCTGTGTTCACTCATGTTGTCACAAATGCAGTATTTCCTTTATTAAGGCTGAATAGTGTTCCATGTTGTATATATACCACTTTTTTAAATCCATTCATTTGTTCATGGACACTTAGGCTGATTTTTCGCCTTGGCTATGGTGAATAGTGCTGAAATAAACAAGGGAGTGCCAATATCTCTTCAACATACCAATTCCAATTCCTCTGAATATATATACCCAGCAGTGAGACTGCTGGATTGTATGGTAGTCCTATTTTTAGTTTTTTTGAGGAATCTTCATAGTGTTTTCCAAAATGGCTGTACTAATTTACATTGCCACCAACAGTGTGCAAGGGTTCCCTTTTTCTACATCTTCATCAGCGCTTGTTAAGTTGTGTCTTTTGGATAATGGTCATTCTAACAGGTGTGAGGTGATTTCTCCTTGTGGCTTTAATTTGCATTTCCCTCATGATTAATAAGATTGAGCATTTCCTCATGGATCTGTTGGCCATGTCTATGTATTTTTTGGAGAAATATCTCTTCAGGTCTTTTACCTATTTTTTAATCAGGTTGTCTTTAATCAGATTGTATGTCTTTAACCTTTTTCTCAACTCCTTAACTTCATAAATCGGAGCATGTTAATATAATCTCAGGCCTTTTCGGATGTCTTTCAGAAAGCAATATTTCTGAATATTACTTATGAAAGCAATTTCATAATATTTTGTGTGTTATGAAAACCCAGATGCTGAGCACTAACTCCTGCGTCATCAGTCACTTTCCGGCGATTCACAGGGAAAGAACCGGAAGCACTAGAAGCCGCGGCAGGCGCTGCGGAAGTGTCCGCCAAACGAACCTGCGGGTGGTAAGTGGAGATTCGTCAGGAGTGATCGCAGGAGGCAGCCGTGTAACTCCCTCCTGCTTCCTCACACCTGCGCTTTCCACTCCTCTGTCCGTCCTCCGGTGGTTGTAGCTGCTGTTGGAGAAATGCACTTTGTTTTTGTCATCGATAAGGACATCACCTTCCCCTCATTTTTAGAAACTCTTCATTCTCACCTGCGGCTCTGTCAGGAAGTCCCTGCAGGAGAACTTCCTGTGTGGAGCTTGGAGACAAGGGCTGGAGAGGGCGGGAACTCATGCGTCCCAAGAGCCTTCTCAGTGTTGGGGACGAAGAAACTCCAGGCCTCCATGTGCCATGCTGGCCCTCGGGACACAGCCCCCCATCCACATCTTCCTACCTGTGAGGTCCGCAGGCTGGAAGCACCAGCACTGCTGGACCCTGTTTCCACCCCACGGAGCAGGGGCTGCCGCCATGAATTTGTGTGTGTAATAACAGCGATGTCTGTGCAAGGCGTGGAGTCAATCACTGTACTTCAATGACTAATTAAATGAGAAAAAAACGCAGTCAAACTGATTGATTGGATTCCCCAGGCATGTGTCTGAATTGACTGAATTCGGTTAAAATGGCTGCACTGATAGTTCCACATGGACATAACCTGCCTCCAGTTTTGTTTTTCAAACCTTTGGAAACGTTTAACTTCCCAGACTGCCTCTAGAGAAGGGAGACTGGAGAACACACAAGGAATGTGCCCCCAATTTTGAACTGTTGTTAGCCCGTTTGTCAAAGCAGAGCATAATGGGGCGTGTATAAGAGGGGAGTGGAATATGCCTAGAGAAGAATCTCCCTTCAATGTTTATTATTTAGCCAGAACAAGAAAATTAGGTTGACTAGGAAAATGGTTTTTAACATTTATTCTTAGCATAAATCAAGAGGCTCATTTTTCAGTCTATTCCTATAGAATTCAATTAAAGGTCAGGTTTGTAATGGAGATCCTAATTATTAATGTGTTGCTATTTTAATTATTGATAAGTTGAAATATTTACATAATGGATAAAGAAAATGCCCACGAACAAGTTTGGAAGCATTTGGAGAGCCTTCAAATATTTTACCAATATCCTTCTCTTGGGATTATATAGATGATTTTTTAAATACACTCACCTAAAACATTTATTTAAAGTATTATAAAGGTAAAGTTACTGTTGTTATTACCCATCAGACCATTAACCACATTACATCTATCATGGATCTGAAATATTTTTAGAAAGTGACTTGTAGAGAAATCATCAAAAAACAGTAAATGTATTTTTAGTACTTTATGCAACTCTAACATTTATTTTTAAAGAATAATTTAGTTCATGATTTATTTTAACCATACCCAGTGTTGATGAACTTCATCCTGCAAAAGTACTGAATCTAATTCTGCGATTGGAGTTTGGAACAGGCAGAAGAGTGCCATATACGTGCAGCTCTTAACCACGTGCTATCAGAATTTGCTTTTCTATGTGCAACTTAGAAAATTCTATTTCTGGCATAAAAAATAAAGCTTCTGCCAAAAGTAGGCAGCAAATAGATCATGGAAATGATAATGTTACCTCTAAGGTAATATCAACTTCAGCTCAAAGGAAAGATGTTTCCTAGTAAGTTGCTTTTTTTTTTTTTTTTTTAACAATGATGTTATGATATGATAAAGTACAAATTTTCTTTCAAATTTAAAGTGCCATTAAAAGTTTATTATCAGTATAATTTGATTCATTTTGACTAAACTGTGTAACCTCAAATATTGAGAATAATTTTCAATATTATTTATATAAACATGTAAAAATTATTGTCCCTAAGAATCCATCAATTCCCTCTTTTAAAAAGAGAAAAAAGAGCAAGAATCTTTCAGCCTTAAAGAAATAATTTATCCAGGGATGTTTGAGGGCAGGATTAGTGATACTGACTAAAATGAACTTTTCAATACCTAATGTGATATTTATTAGGGCTCAGTTTAACCAATGTTAGTAATTATAAGAGACACAAAATTCACTATTAATTAGTTCATCATGAATTATTTAGGAATAGGTCTTTAAAGGAGAGCCATTTTCAAGCTTGTTTTCTATATTTTGTGTGGATCTCCTTCCTACACTTCTTTGCATTAATCTCTTTTCACCTGGTAAAATTATCTTTTATTGTTTTCCACAGCTACTAAAGTGTTTTGTTCTCATGATTAATATCAAACCATAAGTTTTTTTGTTAGGGGAGGGATAGAATTCACTGTTTATGTGGAAGATACTATGTTTTGAAAGATATATATTTTTTAATTCTAAAAGCTCCTAGTTTAAAATATCATTTTCTTCTGATGAAAACAGAGTACAAGGTTTCAAATTAAAGAATTGTCAGCAAAGCTTTGCCTTTCAAAATATGACTGCATTAAGGAAATAGCAGTTAGTACAATTAACTCATAACTTGATGTTGAAGAATATCTTTCCTTAGAGATTTTTCTTTCTTGAGAATAAACTTAACTAAGTGGAAAGTAGTCTCATGGATGGATAGATGAAGGGGATATCTGTTTGATTTGGTTTTGCTCATATGGTTTAAAATTTATATGACCTATTTATGGCAATTTACCCTCATAGGTTCATTTATTAATTCAGTTATTCACACATTTACTGAGCACCTGCTTTATATTTGGTTTTATTTTTAACAAGACACCTGGCAACAAAGACACAGGAAACGACAGCAGCCAAGTCTGACGATGCTGTTTCCTGTTCCAAAGGGACAATACATCACAAGGGGATGAGGAGATCATAATGATGAGAGTGTGCTGGAAAGGAAAATAAGAGGCAAACTTTTCTAATTAGAATTCCTATGGATGGAAATCATGTAATTGTTTATTTATTTATTGGAAGAGCTCACTTAGACTTATTTAGGTAGATTTTAAAATAATGCGCCTTGCTCAGGCTTCCATATACAGGAAAATATAAGTGAAACCAGTTAACATGTCCATAAAGATTCTTCACCTGCTGACTGAGAGGAGGCTTTGTGCTCAGAGTCGGGAGGGCTTTCTCTGTGCCAGTACCCTCACTGTGCCCATGTGCATCGCCCTGCCAGCATTTCTTTAAGAAGTGCTAGAACGTCATCTCCTAACACCGTTTCAAAAGTCACTGGTGTTTCTACACTCCTCTGTTGTAAAAATATAAAGAGTCTTTATTTCAAGCAGTCAACTTCAAATGATTAGAAAACAGTCAAGGGATCAAATCATCTCAAAGCAACAGCCTTTTTGTTGAGTTATTTCTTAATGACGTTTTCACCATGTTTTAAGATGAAACTTCCCATATATCACAAATATGCAATAGCGAGGCCTCTGCGTTCCATGATGAGTCCCCTTTTAATGGAGTTCAATTTGGTCTACTTACTGTTTCTTAGTCACAACAACAAAAATGCAAAATAGAGAGCTTGTGTAATGCATATCTTTTATGATTGCAAGCATGCCATTAGCTCTGGAGAAACACGCTGGCTCAAAACCGTGAAAGAGATTGGGTTCTGTGGTTAGCACAACCACAGACCACAGGTGTCCTTAAAGGCTGAGGTCTGTGTCAAGGTCAAGGTCAGGATGCCAGACAATCATTTAGGAGGGAGAAAAATTCTTCTTTAAGGAGAAGGGTTTATTGAGAGTGGTTCTTGGTGGGTTTAAGAGCAGCCATAAAACTCAACACATTCAATTTACTGTTGTTTTGAGGAAATGAGAAAACGATATGAAAAACACAAAACCAGAAGGCTTAGAGTCGCACATGACAAAACAGTTTTACCGATTGTATGAATCAATTTTAAAACATTTACTTCCATTTTAAAAAGTCATCCTCAAAGAATAAAGACTTGAAAGAAGTGCTGTCAATGTCTTCAAAACTGTCATCCACTCTACTAGAGTGGGCAACAAAATGAAGATCCTTCAATTCTGAAATACAGTTAGGGTGGAATCGGGGCTTGTCTTGTAATCCAGGGACACCTGTTAGTAACGTGATGTGCTCCCTTACACTCAACTGTTACTTAAGTTCCAGGAAACGCAAGAATTGCGGACAGCATTGTTGACATGTGGGCCAGTGACATTGTCACTCCTATGCACTCTGTCTCAGTCGTCAGGCTTCTACTGAAGTAATTGATTGTGTAACTTTTGTCCACTCCCAGAACATGGGCTCCATCAGGGCCACTCTCATGCCTGTCTCCGTGACCCCTTGATCTCCAGTGCTGAGTGCTGAGATCACAGTAGGTCTCTCTCCATTTTTGTTGGTTAAGTGAATACCATAGTTGTGAGAAGCATTATAAGCAGTTTGCTTGCATCACTGTGATGGTCCCTCACTTATTTTCCATCTATTCCTGTGAGAGTTTGTTGGGTATCCACTCAATCTAGTTGATGTTTTTACACAGGAGAAAACAAAGTTGTGCATTCGCAGGTACAGGAAATTATCTTGGTTTCCTAACGAGGAAGGACTGCTGGACCCCTTGTCTTGGAAGGCAGGCTGCCATTCCTCCTTTGATGGGCCTTCTCTGCACCTTCCTGAGCCCTTTCTGTGTCCATTTCTCTTTCCTTTTCTTTTCTTCTGCTTCCTCTTTTGTCTTCTCAAAGGCAACATGAGTTGCTTCTCTCTTCTCTCACCCTGGGTCTCCCCAGCCTCGAGTCATCTGGAAGGTCCTGTGTCATTGTTCTAAACTCTCTCTCTTTTCTGCTATGAAGGATGCCATCTAGATGAGTTACAAAGTTTCTGCAAATTCTAAAATTTTATGTGGTCATATATGAATTGTAGAATTCAGTCATGTATGACTGCACACAATTTTAGAATTTACAGAAACTTTGTAACTTGTCTAGATGGCATCCTTCATAGCAAAACAATAACCCACGACCTCCCAGATGACGGTGTGTTCCGGACCAACGCACAGAGCCTCTGCTGGTGTCTCCTGGTGATGATGAAGATTTACCTGGGGATGAAGACAAATGGTGAATTAAACCAATTGTCTTTAATAACAAAATGTGTGAGGAAAAATACTGTCTGATTTAGGAGGTCTAATTTATAAGATAGTTTTAAAAATAGCTGACTGTGAAGCAACACTAGCACTGTTATTTGGTGTCTTTTCAACATTAATAAACACATGACAATTAACTGATTTAAGCATTTTTATTCATTCTGCCTCTAAACACTTTAGAATTCCTGAAAACAAGGCACTTTCTTCCTTGTTAAAATGTCATATCATATGCAGTTTTAAATACTAACAGGATTATATGATATATATGAGTATCAGATTTGTGAAACTGAGGACAACTTTGAAATGAGGTTCCAAATGAATTGTGTTAGGTTTTGATATGGCAACGTGTTCTACAATTCATCACATCCTAGTACAGGTCTGTGTCCTATGTAATACACACGGAAACGGGGCAGGCCCTCCTCTAGTATGTGTCTGTGTGTACAAATGCTTTCTTTCCCTGAATTCTCACACAAAACAACTTCAGCCGAAATATGCCAATGGGAAGGCTTGGTCTATGGCTGATCTGGAAAAGTGGCCAAGCTACTTAACCTCTAAGTTCTCACTTGTAAAGCTTCCCCGGTCCTGCTGAGAGTATAAATGAGAAGTTGTGTTTCACAGAGGGAGCCCCTTGGAAAATAAGTATTAATTCAAGATATTTTTTTTAGTGTGAAGCATAACACCCATTTTTGACCTCCTGGAGAATCGCTTTTAAAGCAAAAAAAAGAAGGCATATACTTGCATATTCCTTGAAGAGCATGTATAATTAATAACATAGAATCGAGGTAACATTAGTGCTTAGGAAGCATCTGAATATTCTAGAAAACAATTTTATATAGAAGGAGATTAATGTCATTTCATCAGTGTCATGACAATTGATGTATAGGACAAAAATTACAATATTGTCAAAGATTTTTAGCCACTGGAATCACTAAGAATGTGTACAACTGTGCTCAGAATACTTTAAATTTTTCTCTGCTTTGTTTATATATTTTCATCACAATAGAGCCAATGAAACACTTTGAAATTAATACAATTTGGAAAAAAGGAATGAATTTGAAATGTTGGAGAAAATGTATATTTATTGCAGCATATTTAGTAAATTCATTATTTCTTCCTTCAACTATTCTCCATTTAATTAACTGATCAAAATCAAAGTGGATTTTAAATATAAATATTGATTTTCAAGTGGAAAATAATATGATTTCATCTTTGAAAAGTGGACAGAAATTAAGATCAGTCTCAAACTTTTTCAGTATCAGAAAAAAGAGTATGAATGCTTCATATAACTATTGTACATTTTCATAATTTACTTAAGCAATGACACTGTTTCCTCAGGAAATATTATTGTGAAGAGGGAAAATAAAAAGTAAATAAAAAGTGGGAAAAAAACTGTGTCCTGAATCATTCATTATGTGAAATGATTACACATTCCTCTTTATGTGAGGAAATGTTTTTAGAATTTCAACATTTAATAATATAAAAGTGGAGAGTGAAGTGGGAAGATTACTTGTGCCCAGGAGTTCGAGACCAGTCTAGGCAACATAGGGAGACCTACTCTCTACAAAAAACTTAAAAAAATAGCTGGGCGTGGTTATGCATCTGTGGTCTCAGCTACTTAGGAGGCTGAGGCGGGAGGATTGCTTGAGTTGGGGAGGCTGAGGCTGCACTAAGCAGTGACCACACCACTGCACTCCAGCCTCAGCAGCAGAGAAAGACCCTGTCCCAATAATAATAATAATATATATCTACATTGTGTGAAGTAGTTAAATGTATCTTCTTAAAGTATTTATAAAATTAATTAACTATGGAATACTTAGTGAAAATTTAAGAAATGTTAAAATCTTTTGTTTCTTGAAGCTAGATGGAAGTGAGAATAATTGTGAAACCATCCTCAACTCCATAAAAATGAAAATAAAGTATTATTTAGCTGGTGAAAGAATCTTTTTTCCATGTTTAGGTAATGTTTTATTTAAAAGATAATGTTTGATTTGGACTTACTGATATTATATTGTTATAAAAAGACATTATTTTCAATCCATCAGCTGAAAAAAAAAATTAACAACAAAAAAAATTTACACCTAACCTCAAAACAACTAAAACAGTCATTCACAAATGGCTTCCATTTTGAGCAGCGAATTTTGCAAATTAGTTTATTTGAGTATCACTTACCACTGAATTAAGAAAAATTATTTGTAGATAGCAACATCTTGGGAAGGGTTAAGAAGCAAATTATAATTTTTTTTCTGTTTCTACATATAAGCCAATTTTTAAAAATATAGTTTAAACTGAAAGAGAAAAAACACAGTATCTTATTTGGATCAAGAACTTCTTCATTATATTTCATTTTCTGGGAAACATAATAAGCTCCTAATTCTTAATAAAATGAGATAAGATAAAGTACAATCAGAAGAACATTTTTTTAAAGGCAATTACTTTCATTGTGTTGTTGATTACTTGATAATTGCATAAAACACGTGAACAAGTAACTTACAAGGTGATTTCTTTCCTGTTAATCATGATATTGTGGGTTAACCTAAAGACTGAAAAGCTTTAAAGCACATATTTCGGTGTAGGTTAAGGGTATCAAATTACCCTTTAGTGTAGGAAGGAGTCATCCAAGTGTCCTAAGGAACAGAAATTGAAGGAAGAAGATCTGCATTTCCAAGAATAGAAATGATTTCTCAAGAATGGAAAGATACCAACATGGTACCCAGCCATAAGGGAAGACCTCCATAATTACAGATCGCAGAGCCAGGAAACTGACAGAGTATAATTAAGGACAGAATAATCTAACACTTGTATAAAGTACAAATTAATAGGACCATGTCTCCGAAACACAGCTAAGATTGAAAACCCAGAGAAGGTCAGTGGAGACAGTTATAGAAATTTCCAAGGAGAAGTTTCATTTAACTTGAAAACAAATAACCCATGGAGACTGGTGAAAAGATTAAAATTTGCATTTTATTAAATGAAAATTGTCAAATCCCTCCCCAATCAATGAACAAAAACCAAATCAAAATACCAAACCTTTAATATTAGTATTATCTAATAATGTGCATTTAAATATAGAATAATATTATTTCATGCACTTGCTCATAGAGTTACATGGAAAAGTACCTGTAATACTAGGAATCCCTCGTGATGAAAGATGAAAGCCTGTCTTTGTTATAAGGATGATGTTATCAACTAATTTTTGTAATGTCACAATTTCAGCATAACAAATTTAGGACATGAATCATCTAAATGAAATCCTTTATATGACAGCTGTCTGGCCACTGTGTTCTTATAGTAGTTCCTGAATCTGACCTGTAGATCTTGACATAGATTTAACATGATTGATGAGACCAGGCACTCATCAGATCCTGCCAAACTAATCAAACAAGAAGCCATTCAGATCACATTAAAGTTTCTGTTTTTCTCAGACCTAGAAGATATGTTATTTAAAATAATTTTTACTTAGCTGGTAAAAGAATCTATTTGTTCATATTTAGGTAATGTTTTATTTAAAATAGTATTTTTGATTTGAACTTATGAATATTGGATTGTTATAAAAGGAAAATTGTTTTCCTTCCATGAGCTGAAAAAAATATTACAAAAAAAGAATTCCACCTATTCTTAAGACAACTAAAAAGCCATGTCACTAATGGCTTCCATTTTGGGCAGTAAAAGTATTAACATAATGGTTTTACTGATGGAAAATGTCAAAGAAAATAGTTTGCGGTAGTATCCTGTATCCTTGAATGAAGGATGTTCTTTTTTGGTACTAAAATTTCATCATCATTATATAGCTGATATTGGACCTTCTTCAAATCACTTGAGAAGTGACTGGTAAAGCTATCATAGGACTTTGCATGTCTTCCAATTCATCAAGCTATCAGATGAACCCCTTAAACCTTAGACACGAATGTTTAGAATATCATAGGAGTCTTCTGTTGTGTGCTACGTTCCTGGTTATATCTTCTGTAAACATGGCCTGGATTGTTTTCATCAAAATTATTAAAAGGATAGTGTGAGTGTGAGAATGCTTTATCTCCAAGGAAATATGACTCAAGTAACTTTTAAGTGGAAAATAATACGATTTCATCTTTGTAAAGTAGACAAGAGTAGTTTTAGAGAAAACTAGAGAACAAAGTTGCAGAATCTTTAAAGTGACCCAATTTTTTAGCTGATCTCAGTGTTGTTTGGGGGAAACCACTGAGTAACATGAACCTAAACCAAACAAATGAAAACTCAAATAATGATAATAACTTATATTTAGTTGAAATCATCATTTATACCAATGAAAATTTGAAAAACATAAAAAGGTTCTTTCCAAATCCCCTTGCCTGCCTCATTGGCCTCATAAAGATACATATGATGCCCATATCAACTTGTAAAATCCAAATTATCTACCTCAGTTAAACACAGAGTCTTCCAGTTAGTACTGATATTAGACCAAAGTGCCACTCTGCTTGCAAGTACAGTGAAGCCCTTTCCATGGAAATCCAGAAGGCTCTCAATGGGACTTTCACGAGAGACACCCAACAAATTCTAGAACAGTTCACAGAAGCATACTGAACACTGGCCAGAAGCCGTGTCTTTCATCCAAGCATCTGTGAAACAGGTATGTAAATAAACAGGACCGAGTGAAATGCACGGAGTAAGTCGTTTTACTGGCATTGAAAGGAGGGTTGGGTGGCTTAAAGTGCTTAATTAAAAAAAAAAAAAAAACCTTTAAATTATTACTTAGGAAGAGAACACAATGAATATACTTAAATAACAATGCAAAAGTCTTAGGTTGGAATATGTAGAAGACACTGAGAGCTAGACATCCGAGTGGTTTATTAAAATATATTCTGGAATTTTCTTCTTTAGTGTTTAAAACAACTTCCCATATTGAGCTGTGATGGTTTAGCTATGGCCCTGTCAAAGCAAAGGGCTGGAATCAGAATATACTTTCTTATTATGTTGTGATGTGAATATTTTGCATATATACAGGTCTTTGAGTTTGCCACGTGGTAGAAAATCAGGTGTTGCCTTCCTTCTCATTCACTCATCAAGACCCCGATATCAGACATGATACTGGCACTGACACAGATGATGCTCTCTCTCTCTCTCTCTCTCTCTCTCGTGTGTGTGTGTGTGTGTGTGTGTGTGGGGGGGGTGATAGAGGAGGCATTTCATTGAGTAAACAATGTAACAATTGTATGAAAATTAGTGCTGTGGGTTGTAATTTGGGGATCTTCAGTCTACTTACTTCGTAGTATGATGAGTCACATAAACTCTGGCATAATTTTGCAAAGTATTAAATGCATGAATGAGGGCACACTGCTACCTCACAGGGTCGTTCTAAAATAAAATTAGTCAAATTGACTCATTGTAAAGACTTGAGAGGCATGATTATGTTAACTGATAAAGCAACACAATTATGATGACGGTAAAAATACAGAATCACTTCCAAAGAGCTGACAGGAGAAGGAATCAGTAGAAACTTATAAAAATGGCGACGATTGAAGAGACGTTACACAATGGGTGTAATAAATGTTGAAAATCACGAGGTTGTGCACAACAGTTTTATTCCACGAGTGGCTCCGGAATTTCAGCAAGTGCTATTAAAGGAACAGATGAACTCGCCCCCAATTACCAAATTGACCGTAAATGAAGCATTTGGCAGGAGGGCGAGTCCTGAGAAACATTTCAAAGCTGATGCTTAACTGTCAAAGAGTTAAGTCACTTTAAATTGCCCACATCAAGACGAGCTATTCTATTTGGAGAGCTATTTTTTTCTTTGCTTGTAATGCAAGAACTGATCCTGTATCCTGGAGGAAAGATGATATTGACGCAAACATAGAGGCTCACTGCTATGGGGTCGCACCTGCTCATCAGACTGAAATCTTCAAGTGCAAGAATTCCACTGATATATACATCTCAGGAAAAAGATGATTAAGATCATAGAAGTTATGTTCTTTCTTGACTCAAACCCTGAGATATTACAGGTGAGAAACAATGATTTCTCAAAAGTAAACATATTTCCTCAGAGCAGTCTGATAGTTACAAGTCTGAACCTTCCAGGGACCTGTTTTTAAACACACTCACACCCTCAGGCAACTTGGGTACTAGTCTCTCCAACTTTATTGGGAAAGATCCATTGTTGGCAGGCACGACAAAGCATTTCTTCAGTGTGACACCATTCTACGACCTGGACTGTTACCATCAAGGCCCTATGGGCCACATGGAACAGGAAGTGATGGGAGAAGCATTTAGGAACCACCTCTCAGCGGATGAGTGGTTGGAAATATTGTCCTCTGACTTGCCTTTGGAAGAAAACAGAATCCTTCAATAACCATATTACAAAAACTATCCCACACAAGATTAAAAATTCTGAAGAGCAAAGGAATATTCAGCAAAATGTCATTTAGGTCTAAATGAGCACGTATGATTTTACTATGAAAGGACAGAATTAGTGAATTGTAATGTTGCTTCTGGATTTAAGGTGAAAGGTGAAGTTGAAAGTTTGGAGTATTTTGGCAAGACAAACATATCTAAGAAATCATATTTTTCTCTTAAATGCATAAACAAATTTTGGTACAATAGCAAGGATAGTAGGTTTTTTTTAACTAAGTGTACCATATAATATTAATATCATAGAAGTAGAAATTAGATGTGACTAGAAATTGAGATATTTTATCCCAAGGCTCACATACAGATGGAGTCTCTAATGAGCAAGAAATAAACATTTTAATTTGCAGTGTTACATCTAGGGTCCATAGAACCTTAAAACTGTGCTGTTTAGTGGTACTTGAAGTTGTACTTTTACCTGTAAGACAAGACAAAGTCATATACAAAGTATACACAAACACACACAGAGTACATGACACAAAGTGGACTGTTCTTGTGTTGTGTTACCTTAAACATAGTGAAGGTCATCCTTGTACTCATGAAATAGTTGTTCAATATCTTCTTCCTAAGTAATATTCAGGTGTGGCAGGAAGATAGAACACAAAGGAACCTAAGTCCCTGTCTTCTGGAAGATCACAGGTTGCTGGTGAGTGTGGAAGGGGAAGTTGGAGTGAGGGGAAGATGAATGGAGTAGGCAGAGGAGGGTGGGGAAGAGGATGGGGAGGAGAAAGTGGAGGAGGAAGGGGAAGAGCTCTTCTGTTCAGTGGCTGGAAGGTCAAAGAAGGGCTGGTGGCTGGGAAAGAATGGGAGGCAAAGGAGGTCTTAGTGGCGGGAGAAGTCTGTGGCCTGAAGCTCTGTGTTACTTTGCAGAACAGCTGTAGTGGCCATATTGGGAAAGAGAGCAACAAGAACAGAAGGGGGTGTTCAGAGAAGAAATACTTCTCATCAATGTTTTGAAGATGATGGAGAGAAGAAGAAAGTGTCCAGAGTCCATGGAAAACAATGATTGCTCATGTCAAGTAAAGCTACTGTGGGAACGCACTTGTAATGAAAGGAGAGAGTTTTGAAATGCAGAGTCCCTGCAACTACAAAGGACCAAATCTGGAGAAGACCAGGCCGTGTTACTGTTGTGAGCAGTGCAGCATTACTTGAAGGCCAGCTCTGAGAAATTAAAGATGTCTATTGTAAATGCTAGGCCATCTTTAATTGTTTTTTTAAGGGCATGAATACGTCAATAGTGGACATAAAATGGAACCATAGCAAACGATCAGTTAGACCAAAAGAAGGAAGAAAAGAGGAAAAAATAAACAAATGAAAGATGAAATAAACAAAAAACCGATAGAAAGATGTTGGATTTTAATCAAACAGTATCATTAATCTCATCAAATGTGAGAAGTCTAATCTTACCAATTAAAAGACTGAGGTCCTCAGCTTGTATAAAAAAGCAAGAGCCGAATCCCCCTGGCTTCTGGTTCCTGACACAGCCCATCATTCCTCTCATGGAAGCCGCTGTTCTGCCCCTCCTGATCATCATTTCCTAGCTTTTAATTACAATGCCATTCCATATCCAAAATATCCATCATTTCATTTTGCCTGTTTCTTAACATGAATAGAAATTACACTCTGTGTATATTGTGTGCCTTCCTTACTTTGCAAATACAATGTTTTTAAGGTTAATGTATTTTGTTATGAATAGGTTGATATTATTTACTCTGTGTTTCTCTAGAGTATTCAATTGAATTATGCCAGAAATTAGATATCTGTTCTATGATAAACATGCAATTAAATTGTTTGAATGTTTGTGTCTTACAATTATATATACATAATTATATATACATCTATATTCATAACAGAATTATGTATAAAAGCCAAAAATTAAAAGAACCTGAAGTCCCTATCCAAACACAAACACTAAAACATCCATATATACTGATGGAACTACACACACATGTATATCGGTTCACACACAAAACCATTTCTCCAAGATACACTTAGGGGAGAAATTGCGAGGTGGTAGATCTTCATTTTTACCCAATAGCACCAAGTTGTTTTCAGAGTCCTTGTGCTTCACGGCCACATCTATCCCACCGTAGCCACTCTTTCAGCCCATCCGAGCTGTGGCCCCAGCACTGCCCAGCGACTCTTCATACTGACCTACTTGACTTGCTTTCCTAAATTCCTGTTTTCAGCTTTCCTGTGAGCTTTGACTCTCTAAATCCATTCTTCACATGGACATCTCGAAGAAAATCCAAAGCAGGCATGTATGGACACAGGGCCCTAACATCTGGGTCAATTCAGGTGTTTTCTCTGTCACTGCCCTCAAACCTGTTGTCTTTGTCAGAACCCTAGCAGTTCTTCATTACCTCTTCCCACCTGTGCACCTGCCAGACCCCAGCCAGCTGGCTGAACATCCTTCCCTACCTAGAGCTCACCACTCCCAGCTGTTCATCCAGGAGCCGTGTGCACCTGCTGGACCCCAGCCAGCTGGCTGAACGTCCTTCCCCACCCAGAGCTCACCACTCCCAGTTGTTCATCCAGGAGCCATGGGCACCTGCTGGACCCCAGCCAGCTGGCTGAACGTCCTCATCTACCCAGAACTCAGCACTCCAAGCTGTTCACCAAGGAGCCGTGTGCACCTACCAGACCCCAGCCAGCTGGCTGAACCTCCTCATCCACCCGGAGCCCACCACCATTGGCTCTTCATCCAGGAGCCCAAAGCAACATTCTTCAGAAGTACCTCCACTCACCATGCCGCCTGCTTTCTGCTGTCCCCACTGAAAAGTGCTGGCTGCCCTCAGTGTGAATGCCCAGGTCCTGTCCACGGTCCTGAGGGCGTCTCTGTGCGTCTTGCCTCCTCCAACCCAGCCTTCCACACATTCCTTCTGCGTGCCATGTCTTCGTGGCACAGACCCTGGACCACGCTGCTCTCTCTCTTTCCTTCTTCCCCACAGCCTCATCCTTCAGATCTCAGCAGACTCCCCAAGGTGCGCTTCTCCAGGATCACTTCCTGCCAGCAGCACATAGAACTCGGTGCTTTTCCTTCCAGGCACACATCTCACTGAGCAGTCCACATCTTGAGGGTGGTTATTTTGCTTTGCATCGATGTTTTCTTAACTGTCAGGAGCATGACATTGCTTTGTCTATTTGTCCATACACTTGACACACTTTTAAGTGTGCTCCCTGCCAAGGGAACGCATTGGTCTAGTCGGTAGCTACATACGAACAAACACAAACACAAATAATGCCCTTAAAGGCTCACACGCAGCGAGAGATGAGAAAGTCCAGTAGAGTGTGAAGGAGCTGTGAGGAAGCCCCATGTGCCACGTCAAGTGAGGTCAGGTGGGAGGGCTCCAGTGGTGTGGACGGCCACCAAGGGGCAGGATGTGCCACATCTGGTGAGGTCAGGTGGAAGGGCTCCAATGGTGTGGAAGTCCACCAAGGGGTGGGACGTGCCACATCAGGTGAGGTCAGGTGGAAGGGCTCCAACGGTGTGGAAGACCACCAAGGGGCAGGACGTGCCACATCAGGTGAGGTCAGGTGAGAGGGCTCCAGTGGTGTGGACGGCCACCAAGGGGCAGGACGTGCCACGTCAGGTAAGGTCAGGTGGGAGAGCTCCAGTGGTGTGAAAGGCCACCAAGGGGAGGGACGATGAGTGAGCTGTAATGTCATGTTCAAGGCAGAGGGAGGATACTGCTGGGATGGGTGCGCATGAGTGGAAGGCACAGAGACAAATAAGCAGGGAACACGCGGGGAGCTTCCACCAGCTCAGGAAGATGAAGGGTGAATACCAGAGGAAGGCCACAGAGGCACAGTCAGTGACTTAGAGAGAAAAGAACTTGGAATCTGGGACCAGATGTGGAGACATGCAAATCAGCAGTATCTCTTACTAAGAACGTGCCGTGTTTCCTTGACTCGGCTAGGTCTGCTTGCAATGTATAATTTAATCGTTGAGGAAACTTACTCTGACTCCAAAGCCTATTGTTGCTGCACCTCAACCTTGTTTTTATAATTCGAAAGACTCAGGTGTCTCCTCTAGAGACAGACCAGGTGTAGAAACTGAACCTTTTTCCAGATAACGGTAATATTAGTAACTACCACACAGGGGACTGAGAACATCAAGTCCAGTTAGTCCACGATGAACAAGTGCTTTAGCTGCGGCCCGGCGATGTGCAGTGCTACTGAGCATTGCTCTGCTCGGAGGTCACAGCGAAATCAAACACATCATGAACGGAAACAGCACCCCCAGCAGGGGTTCCCTTACCAGCTGTGCCTGGACAAGCGTATAGGTTTTGGGGGCCAAATTAAAAACATGAGTTACCAAATTTTGTTTTCTTTAACAAAATTTCAAAAGATTGAATGTTTTACGTAGTTAACTAATATTTACTGATTTACGTTTTGTGTAAGAAATTCCCCCAGGTCCCCAGGTGTATATCAGAGGCGTGATTCCCTTTGGCCTGATGTCTTGCAGTGCTTTCTTCTCGTCACTCGAGCTGAATTCTAGAAGTCGTCCATCTGGCCTCCTTCTCCCTCTGCCTGGCAAGAAAGTGGTCAGAAGCCTGGTGGCCCGGGAGAGCCTCGTCTGTCGTGCTGACGTGACTGTCTTTGTAGGACACCTAGTGGGACCCTTAGAGAAAGGAGCAGAGCTTCTGTGGGAAGGTTGTAACCTGTAGGGGAGTTACTTTGGAACACTTTGGTTTTTTTCTACACTCTTAGCCAATAGTTCTTTTTCTCTTATTTTTACATTTTTTATTCAGGTTTTCAGAGGCCACCTTGGGTGTAGTTTTGATATTTTTCCCAGCATGGTGCAATGGATTGAATTTAGTTCATGTAGCGTACAAGAATTATCCTTTTGCTAAAAATAACACTTCAATACATAATGGAGACATGCTTGAGAGTTTTTAGCTGAAAGATAATATTCTTTATACACATCTCCAAAGCATTCGGTACATATCAGAAAAAAGAAGATGAATTCAACATCTCTAGATGTGCAGAGAGGGGGTCCAGCGCTTCCCAGTCCCAGCTGCCCCTGGGAGACCGCCACCTGGAGCCGCACTTTCAGGGAAAGCCACCAGAGGGCGCTGGGCCCAAGACAAGTGAGGGGAGGATTCCAAACTGGACCTGCTTAAATATTGAGGATAAATTTACACTTACTCATTACCAAGAGGGAACATTGATATTTTAAAAGCTAGGCATCACCACAAGCAATTTTTTATTCTTTAAAAAAATAGTTAGAATAGAATAAGGGCCAAAAAATACTAGCTTGAATTTTTTTAGATGATGCTACATTTACAGAAAAAAGTTACATTTTTGGATATAAATTCATCTCTAAGTACTGGTTCATATAAAAAGAAAAAAAAATCACAAACTGCCATTTTTCCAGGAAGAGTCACATGTGCGCGTCGATGCAGGCTTTAAAAATGGTGTTCTCCCATTTGAATCACCTAAATATGTACGTGGAAAGAAACAAAGAAAATGCAGAAATCTAAATACAGCGGCCAGGTGTACCTGGCAATCAGTGCACAAACAACTCGGAAAGAGGCCCCGAACCTTTGTCTCCGCCTCTCTGTTGTGCTGCTCAGTGTGCCGTTGCCAGACCACCCCACAGCAGGAACAAAAGAAGGAATTAGGAGAGCTGCTGAATGCTTGTTTCGTTTCCCCAGTGGTTTGGCACAAAGCTATTATTTAATATTTATCACTGGTATTTCCACAATTGCCGAGCCCTGTGGAAGAAGCACACTGTGCGATGACCCCCAAGACTCCAGCTGTGAGGGACCCGGGCTGGAACCCCAGCCCATGATGCAAACAGACAGGTGCTGGCATCTGCTCCACGCCCAGCAGACAGGGCTGAATTGTGTGCGGGAGGAGTCTGTTTCCAAAGCCTCTTCAGTGATTGCATCTGCAGAAAGGGTGAGAAGCGGACCAAACTTCTGCACAGATGTGGAAGGGAAGGAAGTGAGAGCAGACGAGCAAAAGCTGTGTGCCGGGTGTGTGCAAAACCAGAGAGGAAAACTGCATTTTTAAGTCAACTTTAAAAATACTATTCAAAGCTATACTAACCTATGATAAAGGATTTGGGCCATGGAATAAAGGCAAAAGAAGAAAACAAAAATGCTGCATGGTCTCTATGCTCAGAGATAACGCTGTGAAAATACGGACCATGTTCTTCTGGATTTTTCCATTTGAAGTTGACCTTAGTTGCCTAACAATATGGATAGTATTTCTTATAGCAGGAAGGCACCCAGAAAATTTCCCCCTCTCCATGCTGCGGGGCAGAGAGAGGAACATGACTGGGGGCGGGAGGTGGAGGGGGGGGTGGTGCATCTCCCATTGAGAGCCCAGGTGTCCCAGAAGAGCTCTTCCTGGAAGCCGGGGAAACAGGACTTGAAACCTGACCTCACTACCTACCAGCTCTGTCCCCTCTCTCAAGCCTAGAACCTTTCCAATGTTTTCAGACAGGAGATGAGTTCTTTTCCTATCAGTGTTTTAAAATGGATTTACACTTGGGATATGTAAAGTGCAGAAGCAAATGTGGTACGGAAAACGTTGACTGCATTCAAAGGCTCAATCTTTTCCTTTTGAAAATACGGGGTAAAATTCAGAACTTTCTAAACCTAAAAAAAGCAAAAAATAAAACCTCGAATGTCTTTGCAGTGAGTGAAATCTGTGTCGTAAATACCTTCCTCAAAATTGGGACTTGGCAAGGAAGCTTCCTGATGAGGTTATGAACTTGCCAGCAGGGCCCAGTAAAGGAGGCAGACATGGTTTACAGTTATGCATTACATTATCAGTTATTTTAAGGGACTCCTTTGGGATATTTTGTCTGCAATACGTAACAATTCACATGGGTCCTATTAGAGAATTTCAAATCAGGTCGCTCTTTGAAAGTGTTGTCAACGATGTGGGACGTTGGCTCTGAGAGCGTAAGTCATCCTCCTGGCTGGAGGCCACTGTAACTGGACCTTCACACACACGCAGAGGGCCCTTATCAACACCCGCAAGCTGAACACCGAGGTCTCAGGGTGAGCACAGGACAAGGAAAGGAAAGCTGAGGCCGGGAGAACTCAGGAAGGCTTCCAGGCCCTGGCATGGGTGAAGAGTGCCCCCCCACTAAGTCCTTGTACACCCAGAACCCCTGAGGGTGGCCTTATCTGGAAACAATCTCTTTTAAGTTAAGATTAGGACATATTGGTTTGGAGCAGGCCCTAAATCTGATGACTGGTGTCCTACCAGGAGAAGAGACACAGACGCATGGAGAAGGCCGTGTGATGGTGGGGGCAGAGATTGGAGGGATGTGTCTGCGTTACATCCCCTGCAAGCCGGGGAATGCCTGGAGACACCGGAGCTAAAGGAGGCTCCAGAAGGAGCCAGCCCTTCTGAGGCCTTGATTTCAGATATCTGGCCTCCTGAGCTGTGAGTGAATATATTTCTGTGGTCGTAAGTCACTAATCTGCGGTCGTTTGCGGCAGCCGCCCCAGGGCATACACACAGACCCACTCCTGGTCCAGCAACCCACAACAGAGCAGGAAGAACTGGGCTGTGAGATGCTCATCCCTACACACAAGTGCACCATGGGCTTAAAGAGGCCTCAGGAACCAGAGAAGGTGAATTCAGCATCTTGCACATGGAAGATGTTAAAAGAAAATCTGCAATTCAATGTTTGGTCTGGATCCTCCATACTATCTATGCAATGCACGCATAAAAATGCTCAACAAACTAGATATGAATCTTTGGAGAGGTCAATGTGGACAAATATGTAAACTGCCAGGGAGCACGAATGTTGTCTGGAGGAGGGGAAGCAACCAAGAATCTGGGAGAAAGGAAGCCAGCGAGTTTCAGGGTTTCTTTGTGAGCAAAATACAGCCATGTTTGAATAACTAGGCTTCGTGTCCTGGAAAATGCTGCCCTGCTTGATGGGCACCTATGGTCGGGGAGGGTCATCTTGACTTTGATTGAGGGATAATAATGTTTAGATACTAATTTTTCTGTAATTAGTTTATTTTTGCTCTGTGATTATTTTGAGCAAACTTATTTTGAAAATGACATTGTGTTCCTGCTATGTTAAGAAAGTCTCTTTTTCCCCCATTTGTATTCAGACTCAAATGTTGAGTACAAAGGAGGAGATATTCTACTAAGAAATTCCCAGTGCTGAGGAATGTTCCGTTATTCATTGTTTCGGTATTTTCTCCAGCACATGCTCAATTTTTTAATTACTATCAGCTGAGAGTGTTCTTACCCAGAGTAGGGAATCACTCACAGCCTCTGACATGCAAGGGTTCAGGAAGGATAGAATAAACACCTACGCAACTAATAACTAGTATGTATTAAAAGTCGTGCCATATAGCATTGTGGAGAAGCGGCTAATCTAATCCACTCCTTCTATAAAAGAGAAAAGTGAGACAGTGAAGTCTTTGGTTTTGCAACTACTAAAAAGATGGATGCACATCTTACAACTTGTAGAGATGGGTTTCTCTGTAAAATTAGTGAGGTTGCATTAATAAAATTCTATATTTTTGAGGGGACAGACTGGACATTTTATTTAAAAGATGTAAGTACGAGAATAAATAGAGAAACAAGCAGCTGCTGCGACAGAGTGATAAACACAGCAGATAGAAGCCGATAGAACAACCAAAGGATAAACAGCGCTGATGCTTGATATCAATGAATTTGCCTCCCAAAACACCTAAGAAAGTAGAAAGAAATACATAAGAACGATATGGACGTAATTTAGAAAATGTTGGGGGCTTGTTCAATTGTGATTTGAGCATGGCTTCTAAATGACAGAACACAGCTTTCTGTTAATAAGTAGATCATGTGTTTAGGATATTAAAGGAAATCGTAGCTACCTTTCATAGATGGAACTTTCAGGGCCTTTCAAGGTTTCCCAGTTCCACAGATCAGTTGGCCTTGTGGCCACCCTAACTCTAACCCTAACCTCATGGCCACCCATCTGAACCTGATCCTGTGGATGGCATTCCACGTCTTTCCTGACCTTATTGGAGCTGCAGGTGCCAGCCTGTTCTACCCAGCGGCAATGACCTCCCTTCTCCCACTGCCCCAAGGAAGCATGAAACTGGACTCACCGCAAGCCTGAAACTGGACTCACCGCAAGCCTGAGATAGACTCAGAAACTTACTTATTGATGATGACGACGATGATGATCTACAATGTCAACGACTTCAAATTTTCGTGATTTTTCCAAATTGTAATTAAACTCCCTCAAGCATAAAGCTAACACTGGCACAGAATCACAGAAACATTGGTCACAGCTGTGCCCAAGAGTGGATTCCAATGGGTCAGTGCAGCTTGTGATGTTCTAGTCGCCGGGTGTGAATGCATCTCCTTTGCTCTCAAGACATTGCCCTCACAGAGGAAGAGGAGCCTCTGCCCTGTGTTTAGTGAGGTTATGAAGCCCAGCTCGGCAGGCCACCGGAGGGGTGTGGGATGCCTGCCTGGCCTGCACAGGAGCTGGCACATGGGTGAGCACAGGTGCACACAGCGCATGGCCAGCTGCAGGAGGACGAGTGCAGAGTTAGCTAAGGGAAAAGGAAAGAGCAGCAGACATGGCCTGTGTTGGCACATACAGCTCCCAGTAGACTGGTCTTGCCATACCAGGATGCCCCTCAGAGTGTGGGAGGCACAGGCTCCCAGGCACACCTGAGTGTTTGTGGCTGACTGGAACATTTGCTCCCTCTTCCCAGCACACAACTGTACACGTGCATATATTCTGACCTCCCTGCCTGGGCTACTCGTGGCAATGCGTGTCCGCGTTCCCCTTGTTCACTCCTCCAAGAACACTTATGGCAATAATTAAAGTTAAATAAGCCCAGTTCTAGGACAGACTACGATTGTTGCACCACGCTCCTCACGTCACATATAATGGGAATGAGGTCAGAGAGGAGAACATTTTCTGGGGCCACCTCCCTGATAGAAAATTTGGGGCTGTAATTCTGGTCAGGAAACAACTCCTTCTTCCATTTCCAAGCATCTTCCAGGAGAGCCCACGTCTGTGCATGAAAGTATTTGCATTTTGGTTTTCCTATTGGTAAATTCAACATTGGCACGTTTTCCAGGACCATTGAATAAAAATATAATCATCTAAAGGTTAAAATAAATAAATAATACAAACATATATACACACATAAATTAAAAAGGTAATGCTACTATGGTCAAGAAGAGCAAGCAAATCACACTAGAATACAAAGTGTTGGCTGTCCCTGAAGCATCGATAACCGTCTTTATCACAAACCTTCATCGCATGTGGGCTATTCTGTCCCCCAACTTCAGAAAAGGCTCCCCGCTTCTTTATTTCGGAGTGACCTTGCCCATCCATAGTGTCACAGGACAGTGCTCCGAGGGAGGGAGCAAGCAAGCAGGTGAAGAGAATGCATTTCCCGGCAGCAAGCACCTGCTCTCCTAGTTTAGTGATAATGGTGCTAGCATGCTGAAGGAATGCTCTCCTATTGAGTCAACCATTCTCGAACTATTATTAAAACACACCTCCTCCTAAACCGCAAAGAACAAAAGGCAGAAAGCTCCACACAAACACACAATTAAAGGTATCCGTGTGAAAAACCCTCTGCATGTGACACATTTGCAAGCCACAGGCCTGCCCCTGCAAGACAGCGCCTCCCCGGGAGGCAGCCCAGGTGGAAGTCAGGGCTCCACCACCCCATTGCCCATGTTGTGCTCTGCCTGGCCCGGAACATTGCTTTAATGCGTTTTTTCTGGATTAATAATGTGGATTAGAAAATAAGAGGTTGATTAGCTTTTTTTTTTTTTTTTTTGCATTGGCAATTATTTTAAATTGAATGTTGTGTATTTTTTAATTAGACTTGCTTACTGTGAGCAAAAGGAAAAATAGAGTGTATGATGCTGGCTACTTGAAGCAGACAAAAAATAACATATGTAATTATAAAATCAGCATGTTACAGCAGCAAAGATTCAAATCTAAAATGGTGACAGATAGTGAATCCTTCATGTACAAAGCTTCCTGAAACTGTTGGGGCAGTGTTTACTTGGAGGGGCTGCGGTATCAGTGGAAACCTTATACATGTTTGCAAATGGAGATGATGCAGGAAGCTTGTCCACTGTGTAACTCAATTCACACCCCCCATTATGTGAATGAGACGTGAAAAATAATTTCCTGTATCTCTGAGGTATCCCAGCACTAAGTGGATTGCTGGCTCTGGCTCATGGAAAATAATAAAGTGACACTGCCCACACCACCACATTCAGCAGGGACCCTGTGTCATCTTCCTTCAAGCTTACTGGGAACAGCTACCGTTCGATTCACAGGGAAACGACCAATTCTGCTCCAGTGAAACAAATTTTAATGAGCCCTCATTGCAATATTGTGTTTTAAGTGGTAGCTTTTAGCTCTTCAAAATTATGTCCACTAATTAGAGACATGTGATCAACCTAGTTATCTCCCAGCTATAAATTATAATACATATTCAAAGTCACATGAATTTCATCTTCTATGAAACAGCCCTTATGCAAACAGTAACAGTAGCTATGTCATTAGGATATATCGGCAATTAATTCTCAAAATGATCAATGGGAAGAATGTCCTTTTCCCTCCATATCTGGTTTATTTATGTGTTCCCATTAATTATGCCTAATTTTCTGTTGTCACTTGTCTTCCTAATGTAATTCAATTTAAGCATATCTTTCTAGAGACTTATTAATAGGTAGGGTCATTTATATTGTGTAGCACAAATATTTTATAATCCACTAATCTTGACAAAAAGGCAATGCCTTCCTAATAAAAAATGTATGAGGAGTAATGGTTCCCTATTAATAACTTATTAGGTCAGATCACACAGTTTGAAGTGTCTATTACACTTTAATTTTATCAGATTTCTTCCTCTGGAATTCACCACACTTCCCTTATCTTTTGATTGAGATTGTTTTTAGCACCATCCCAGCCTCGACAACCCCAAACAGTGCTCTGAGCTTTGCTGTGGCCGTAGTGAGTGGGACCAGCAAGCCCTGCTGTAGCAGGGCCTAGAGAAGAAGCAATTCTGCTGGTGTGAAAGCGCCTTCGCCTCCCTAGAAGGGCATTCATCATCAGACCTTGCTGGATTATTACTGGCCCACACACCCTGTCAACAACAGACCCTTTCTGCAAAATACACACACACACACACACACATACACACACACACACGGGAAATTCAAATACAATTTCAGGGATCCATACAAATCATGAAAATGATCTACGGACTTCTTAGGGGTAAAAGAAACAGAATTTAGACCTTTGGTTAAAATCCACTGTATGTTCATTATGTACAGATACTTTGACTAATAACACAAGCCAGATAAATATTCTTTTCTCAAATTGGTACATCGTGGCCAAGGTGTGTACAGTAACCTATCTGATGTGTTCTTTTAAATGCTTTAATGCTGACTTGAAAATGTTTCCATCAAATTGCTCAGATTTTCATGAGGTCCTGTGGGGATAATCTTCCACAGCTCCTGCTCTCAAGTAACTAGAGGAGAAAGATAGAATGTATTCATGAAAATAGAGTTTCTGTTAGGCAAGATGTTTAACCTTCCCTAGATTTCAGGCTTCTCATCAGTAGAGTGAGGGAATTGGACAAAGTTATTTAAAAGGTCTGTTCCAACTCTAGTTTTTCATGACTCTATTGATCTGATAAAATTGTATGAATCTACAAAAGCAGGTCGTATTCACAGTGTCTCAATGAACGTACAAAGGTTAACCTGACTGATGATGAGGATATGGTCCATGCCCTCCGGGGCAGGTGCGGACACGAGTTCCTGCTGGAGGCCTGGGCACTATTGTGTCAAGACACAGTTACGTTACAGCGAAACGAGTCATGCACACAGTTTGGGAGTTGGTTATACTAAAAGATAATGTATATGTAAAATTATCAACTCAATAAAATGTAGATTTGATGACTTTTCTCTTCATTGGCAAGCATATGATCTAAGAACTGCTATTTAAGATAATCGGATGGGGTTATGAGAAACTTAAATGGACTTTGAAGCTTCAATAATGAAAGCTGAAAAATAGTACCCAAATTAAAGGCATCAAATTTGTGCATATAATTAATAGCTCTTTACAGAGATATATTAATTTGGAAGAATACATGTATTAAACATCTTTAAGAAAATGGACTCAAGTTATGCCATTACCAAATAAGGCATAACTTTTAAAAATCCTGAATAGAAGTTTACCTTAAGATTAAACTCTCCATTTTTTAAAAGATATTTTATTTTGCCTTTTCAAAAAACATGTTATAACTTTTAAATAATAAATATTAGCATCTCTCTATAAATCTCACGATGCTCTAAAGATCAACTTGAATAAAATAAATCTGGTGATATTAGATAATATTCTGTTCATCATTAATGCATTAAACTTGTGTGTGTGTGTATGTGTGTGTGTATGTGTGTGTATGTGTGTGTGTATGTGTGTGTATGTGTGTGTATGTGTGTGTATGTGTGTGTGTATGTGTGTGTGTGTGTGTGTGTGTGTGTGTGTTGTTTCCTCCAATAGAGTTCTTAAGTGTCTCATTTGGACAAAGGCATCTAGACCAACACACCTGCAAAAACGTAATTCCTTTGGATTCTACTCATAATTATCTATGCTACACATTTATTAACAAGCAGGCATGGTGCTAGGTCTAGGTGATATGGATACAGAGAAAAGGAAGCCATTTCTGGGCATCAGTCCTTAAAGAAGAGAAAGAAACTCAACTTTAATAAGCACATACTATGTAATCAAAGTCTTTGCATGTGACATTGATAGATCATTGGCTCATCCTTCCACAGTGCTGTGAAGTAATGATCTCCGCCACTATAGGTTTGGAAAGGGGACCACGTGGGTTCAAATCAGTTACTCAGCTTCATAAACATAAAAAAAGTCAAAGTCATAATTCAAACCCAAATCCACCTGGATCGAATCATACTATATTTTTAAACTAAAAATAGAACAGCCAAGTAGCCAAAAAGCTAACAATAAACAACTGGATGGTAAAAGAGTGATTTAGGTAATTCATAGATCATCAAGAGAAATTGCTGTTAGTTAAATGTCCAGGGCACGTTTCACAGAGAATACTGATGCCTGTGAAGGGTACCATTTTGGTAAAAAGACATTCAGGGCCAGGCGCGGTGGCTCACGCCTGTCATCTTAGCACTTTGAGAGGCTGAGGCAGGCGGATCACGACGTCAGGAGAGTGAGACCATCCTGGCCAACATTGTAAATCCCCGCCTCTACTAAAACTACAAAAATTAGCTGGGCATGGTGGCACATGCCTGTAGTCCCAGCTGTTTGGGAGATTGAGGCAGGAGAATGATGTGAACCCAGGAGGTGGAGATTTCAGTTAGCCGAGATTGCGCCACTGCACTCCGGCCTGGTGACAGAGTGAGACTCCATCTCAGGAATAAAAGGACATTCAGGACTTCTGAGCAGGTAGAAGGGCATCTGGAGCAAAAGAAAGAGACAACCCTGAGCTATGTCTATTCTGGGAGAAAAGTAAATGGATTTGAGAGGAAGTAATAATGAGAGATAAGGGTGAACACTTTGTAGAGGACCTTCTGTCCGGAGCTCCGAGACTTATAAATTTTTTCCCATAAAAACTTAGAACTTCACAAGTTTTTGAGCCAGGTTGCTTGCATGGCCATGAATGTAAAGGAGATTAATTTCCAGTGCTCTTTAGGATGTGCTAGGGTAACAGGTAAGATGCTATTCCAATAGCACAGTTAGGGATTTATAAAAGAAGAAATACGGTAGATCACAGACCCTGTAGAAATGAAAAGGCAGGCAGAAAACGTGAAGAAACAGTCATCTCGGTGATAGGTGGAGGAGAAGACCATGGGAAAGAAAGGAGTCAGAGCGGATGAAGTCTTTCAGCCCATGTGACTTGTGGGAAGTTGAAAGCTTTTCTGAAATGACATTGGAAAAGGGAGCTGGAAGTTCTGGCAAGAGAGGGTTCACTTCTGATCACTGAGGCTGTGTGTTAGAGGCAGTGTCCTACTGTGGACTGAAGCGTCTCACCTTGAGATCTGAAAAGTTGTTAGAGTGAGAACCTTGACTTGCTACTCGTTTGCATTGAGATGATACCTTAAATCTTCAGGATAAATAATTTATCTCCTGAAAAGAGAAAAGTGTGCAAGTCGACGAACTTTGAGGAACACCCTTTGGAGGAAGAGGATGCAAGGGAACAGTCAGAGCCCTCGACTCCAGGAATGAGCTTGCTCTGCGTGGAGATGCCTGCAACAGGAAACAGCCTTGAAAAGCCAAGGGCTACAGAGTCCTTACAGGGATTGAGGATGATAGTAACAACCTGGCGTTGTGTTTTCTAATGGCCTCCCGGAGGAAATTTTAATAGAAGAGCCAGATGAAAGGAAATGAAGGACAGTTGTTGGCTGTTGTACAGTAGATGGAAACAATGGACATGACCCTTTTGTTAAATACAACTGTTTGTCAAAAGAGAGGCAGATATTGGCCACCAGCAGCAACGATCAACAGGAACCAAAAAATGTGTTTCCTGTGCTTTTCCCCTTAGTCTGGAAGACATAGAACTTTGGACACAAACACAAAGTGGGGAAAGATGAAGAGAGAGAACGGGAGGCTGAGCTGCTCAACATCACACAGACTGCTTGAGAGAGAGAGCATGCTGAGGAGGTCCTGTATGTTGCCCTTTGAAATAAATACTATTTCACCCAGGCTGAGTAAAGAATAAAATAGTCTAAGTGATGCATAGACTTGCCTTCACATGGAGAGTGGGGTGATCATGGCTGACTGGTTAGTGTGGACACCCTCATTCATCTCTGCAGGGTAGATATGAACCTTCACCAAGAGTGAGCGCACATGGGCTGACATGAGGGCTTGGAGGAAAAGCATTCTTACTAACAGACGTTCCATGAAGACCAACTACATGCGTGCCAGAGCTTAGTGCTGGAAGCTGGGAATGTTTCTTGGAATAAGATAATTTTTAAAGAGTTGAATCAAAAAACCACTGTGCATAGTGAACTCATCAGCAGGTTGTTTTGTGCAGGGTGGTCCAGATCAAGAACAGAGAAGAGATGCTGAGTGTATCCAGGTCGTTAGGATGTTAGTTGTTGGGGCATTGATTCAACACCAGGACAACAATCAAGTGGGCCCAAGAGCCCAGGGCCTTATCTGGGATATTATTTAAGTAGTTCATTACAACATCTGATTGATGAAGAATCAGCTAGTTTTAGTGAATATTTTAAAGTGTATAAAGCACTTACATATCCTTTATCTCTGAAAGTCAAATGTAACTACAAACAGGCTAATAGGTTGGGTGAAGTGAGCCGGATTAAATGATTTGAGATCACAGTGAAAACAGTCAATTCATAAGATGAGTCAATTAAGGAGGCTGTGATCAAAGACAGGAACTCTTGAGTTTAAGATTGTAGATGGACTTATGAGCCCAATTTAGGACCAAGCAGGTGGATCGGCCAGACTGCAGGTTTTAAGGGCTTTTCTGTGGGGAAGTCTGCCCGTCTGAAGCTGAGGAAGGGTGAACCCAGCCAGCCACAGATAAATGCCCTCTGAAGTATGAACTGGGGCAAGCCGAGAACCAGTGCTGGAATTAACATTGACTGTCATCAGATCTTAAGTGTGGATGTGAGTGTGAAGTGAAAATTAAGGCAGCATGCTAGGAGTCAGGCCTTCCCAAAAGTGACTGGGAAGAGAGAGCAGTGAGGAGGAGGTGGTTGTAGCTCCCATCCCTGGGTACTGCCCTCGTCGGGGCAGCTGGTGGAGTGATGGCAGGGAGCTGCCCTGGACTGTGAGCCCTCAGTGGCCAAGCTTTTATCTTGCACCTGCTGTAACCTGCTTCTCCTTAGCCCCACGCAATAGAGTGCAGGGGACAGGGTGCCCATCGGGTCTCCTACACCGGCAGGGACGGATGCGTGGGGAGAGACTGGAGAAAGAACCTGGACTCCTGGGGAAGCTCTGAGTAATCCCAAGGGACTGAAAGAGGGCAGTGGAAAAAATCAGCACTGAATTTACACAAACACCTAACTCATTTACATAAAGACACCGAATTTACACAGCTAACTCATTTACATAATAACACTGAATTTACACAGCTAACTCATTTACATAATAACACTGAATTTACACAGCTAACTCATTTACATAATGACATCAAATTTACACAAATGCCTAACTCATTTACATAACAACACTGAACTTACACGCTTAACTCATTTACATAATGACATTTGAATTTACACAAACACCTAACTCGTTTACATAACAACACTGAATTTACACAAGCATCTAATCATTTACATAATGACACTGAATTTTCACAACTCATTTGCATAATGCTATTCAACCTAAGAAGAGTCACAGTTTAAAACTCATCAAAGTGTGTGTCTCACTCTTTTTCTTTACTCTTTCTCACATTTGCAGTCTGTACAGAGACGGTATAGTTTATACCTTTAAATTGTCTCAAACAATAATCATGTTGGAAGAGCAGAAACAAAAATGTTGAGTGCTCTGAGAAACAGAGAAGCAGCTCTGTTTATCTTTTGAAAAGAAAAATAGCACCAAATGTATAGAAAACTTATACACCAATACATGGTCTTCAAGACAGCCTTCTTCTTGACTAACTTGCATTGTGGTTTTTCAAATGTATGAATATTTTTATTCAAATGAGTAACAATAATAATGGGAAATCCATGATCCCTGATTGCATTATTCTCTGAACATGTTTAAAATCAAAATGGGTAAACTTCCTCTTCTTATTAGCAATCTCACTAGGGATTATTTATTTTTTATATTTATAATTAAAGTTTGAAAACATGGGTTAAAGTATAAAAACCGACTTCCTTAAATTTTGAGAACAGGGCTATGTTCCTGTTTTATACTTTCAAAAAGTATTAAAAAGTCTCAAAATTTAATCATGGGTTAAAGTATAAGAAATGACTTCCTCAAAACTTGACTTCCTATAAATGTAGGTTTATTCTTTAACCCAAGTCAAATTTTGAGACTTTCCTAATAATTTTTCCTAATAACTTTATCATATCAAAGCATGTCTGTTCTGTAAAAATTTATTGCTAATTTCCACTAACAGAATTTGAAACTCAAGAGCATGCACACTTTTAAATATAAAATAAAACGTAAAAATAGAGAAGGAGTCGACGATTGTCAAAGGAAGCTCTTTGAGAACCAGTTCAGCTCACCACATTCCCTCTCTGCAGTGCTCAGTTTTCCCAGAGTCTAGTGCACTGCACGGAGATGGTCTTTGATAATCTGCCGTTCCTTATTAAATTTCAAGCTTGCTGTTTAAGCGAGTGCACTCCATCGACTAATGTCGTGCCCTCCATGAGGGCCTGACTTCCCTCCACTCCTTCTAGGTATCAACCTTGGTGATGGGAACCTGAGAGTCACCAGAATATCATTCTGTAAACAAAAAACAAAAGCCCAACAACAACTTCTCCACCCTATCGTAAGAATAGCAAAAAGGAAATGCAAACAGCAGTTTCCCAATGCTTGTGCAGAATGGCCCTCCCACGGCACGGTGGGTGGAACAAAAGCCCCTTTTTGGCATTTGCAGCACCAGCAGCTGCAGGCTGATGCACTTGGCTTTCTGTTACATAGAGGCTGGAGCATAAAAATAGACACTGGCAATTATTGGAAGCTTAAGCTTGTTGAAGTTTTACAGATTTAGAAAGTTCACTAATCGCTATCAATTAAAATCCCTGCCTCCTTGTTGCATAAATTATTCACAATGGTGCACACAATAGTAGGGCTTTTGGAAATATTTATTGTGGCCAAATGTTGGAAATAGTGAAGTGCAAACTTTTTAAAAAGTGTTTCAATTTGTAAATACAAAGGAAATGGCCACTTCACCATCATTACTGGAATATGTCTTAATGTATGCAACGAATGATAGGTGTGTACTAGAAAAGTGTTTGGGATCTGTGACACACTTCTAGCAAAATTTAATAAGAGACTTTTCTTTAGTCTTCACTTAAAATCAAACAAACATTACCTAGCTAAAAATATCAGTCCAGTCAGTCATAAGTATGCAAATACATATGTGTATGTATGTGTGCCTATATGACTCAAATACACTCATGTATGACTATATAAACACCTGCACATTTATTAACGTTAATTACTTTCTAACGTCTGATTGTTTTATTAAAAATTAGAATTAAAGATCAAACTGACCAAATGCCCGTTCTGAGTCGAACACTGTCACAGGAGGATGCATTTTCAATCTGTGCTGTTTTTGATCAACATTTCGTAAATAGTCACTTCACTGGCCCGTTTTGCTCTGTTGTGAGCTCTGCCACAATATCACACCACTTCCCCCAAGCAGCACTCCTCAGAGGCTTTTCCTAAGCACTTGCGCTGGATCTGTCCCCAGAGAACAAGGTCCGAGGTGAGCACCGCCAGAAGGAATGGGTTAAGAGCGGCCGCCTGGGTTCTGTCACGGCTGTTTGACAATAGGAAACTCAGGTATTGCCATTTCCTGAACCGTCCCCCTCACCAGCACCAGTGAAGCTGCTAAAAATTGCTCTAAAAGGGGAAAAGCAAATGGGAGAACACATTCAACAATGATAATAATGCTGTCATTAAAGATTGATGAAGACTTTCAATTAGAACTCATTCCTGATCTGGAGCCGCTTAAGCCAGTCCTGCCTACTATGAGCTAAGGCTCCGCAATACAGATAAAAGGTCATTATAATCTATTGAATTCAATCATGACAAGTTCATTTACCTGACAGGAGCATGTATTACATACAAAAAACTAAATTAAAATAACATTATGGGTTGACTCAAATCCACACAAGAAAAGAAATTCAGAATGAAGGACAGAACTAATCACAGGCTAAGAATAATTTGATTTATAGTCCCTTTTTGTTGCAGAGAAATACTTCTTCTCTTGCTCATCCTAACTGACAACGTAACCTTCCTTTGAGAGAGTACATTTTGTTATTCAGTGCCGCTGCACTCCAATACAACAATGACAATCTCTGACATCTAAGCGGAAAGGTTTAAAGACGCATCATTCATTAAAATGATTTAATAATTCTTACATAAGAAAAAACACAACACATATGATTGTGCAACTATGTAGCCAAATATATTTATTTAAATACATTTTAAGGTAGTATTGAAGCTACTACATATCTATAGAAACATATAATTATAATAAAATATTTGTAAATACTTTGTCACCAATTTTAATGTCTTGAATATTCCATTTTTGACTAGAAAATTCAAAATATGTAAGAGGAGAAAGATAGGCTAAATGTAAAATTATATATTTAAATAATTATATATCAATAAAATATATTTTTATATATGTATACCCACATTCCTGTTTTTCTAGTAATATTTAACCTATTTGTAAGGCTCTGACCATTGAAAGATATACTTTCTACCCTAACACCATTTGTGTTTGTTCTATTTTCTAAAAGATCTCCCAAGTCTGAGTTCACGGTAATTGATACGTTTTTGAACTTTGTCACTAAGTAATAAAAGGCACGTCGGTCATATTAAAGGGTTAATGAATGAGCTTCTTAACTGAAAATTTGATAGTTCTACACTGAAATAAATTTTGCAAACTCGAAGGAAGACAGTCTCTCAAGATTTGTTTTATTACTGGTTTTTTAAAAGAGGGTTAGGTTATCGTTGCACTAACATAAATGACTGGACATCTTTTTAAATATTATTTAAAAATCTTTAGTGAATGAGGACAGAGTAATTGGAGTCATTTCGTCTACCGGCTTGAACAATGTAATCTGCTTTGAAACACAAAAGCTTTCAGTCGTACTGAAGGAATTCCAGTACTATGCTTCAACGTTCTTCAAGCCTAAAGCACTTTTTAACTAACTTGACAGTGGATGAAGAAGAAAATGTCTACAATGATTTCCTAGGTATATTCTATGTTACAAATCAGAATTTATTTCTGTCCTCATTAAGGACATCGTTGCTGTTGCTGTCGTCACTCTCAGCGTCTACACTAAGTTCGGGCCGGCAGCAGTCGCAGTCGAGCTCTGAATGTTGAATTTTCCTAGAAACCCATTTTAGTGCCAGTTTAGCAGCAGCTGACGTGTTCACAATTTTAAGCTTCTACTGTTTTCATTCAATAAATTGTTAACATTATCCACACACACAGAGTAAATACCTTAAACCACTAACATGCTGCCCTTCTCCTAGGCTGTTACACACAGGGAAAACTAGTAATATCTTCACTGCTCTGAGTATTTTCTTTGTTGAAGGCAAGGAGTGTGAACACGCAAATGGGAGTGGGTGTACATGGTAGGATCTTTGGATTTAAAATATCCCTTTTATGTCAGAGATGCACTGAGTCTTTCTGAGAACACGTTAACCGGCCCTGTGTAGTGATCTCCACCATCTGGTGGCAGCATTGCACCAGTGTAGACCGCTGGAACTGCACCTTCCTTTGGAGACGGCAGAAATTAAAGTCCCTGTGGTTTTCTCAGGAAGCGACATTGTACATACACGATGGCTCCCAGAAAATCCCACAGTTACATCTATGACATATTTTATAACACTTATTTAATCATCAAAACAGGACTTAATGTAGGGGTTTAATTTCTATTAACCTAAGGGGGCAGCAGGTAAGTTATACTATTCAATAAAAATCACGATTTTATGAAATTCTTCTATTTATACTCATATCTTAATTTTCATATTTCAAATCTCCAATAAGTGCTCCACCAGGATAAAAATCCAGCATTTGTTCTATCATTATCACTTAGTCAGTGACTAAACTGATATAACCAACATTTGTTTTCAATCATATCAAAGTTGTGTTTTTGAAATCCTCAACCTAATTTTAGTGTTTGACAAAAATAATACATATTCTTTAGGAAGGAGTTCTATATGAAAGAATTTTTTAAAACTTATGTTCATAAAAATTCAAAGATGTATGTGCTACAAGTAAAAGTCACTTGAAAAAGAGACATGTTTTTGGTTAAAATATGCTCTCTACCTAAATAAAATAAGTGGAAAAATATATATCTAAAATTTTTCTTTAATGCATAATATGTGTTATTTACACCCAATTGAGGGCAAGATAGCTACTATTAAAATAGTCACCTAAATATGTTATTGCGATATATTTTAACTGTGCACATTACTTTCGAGTTTTAATTGTATTTTAAATTTTTATTTATTCAAATATTTAAATTTCAAAGTTTTGAACTGTTATTAATTAAATCCAAGTAGAAATTATTTTTCACCTAAAGCAAACTGATCAGTCAGATGATATTGACGTAAGATAGGTAAGTTGCCCAGGTGGTGTGTCTCATAAAAGGCAGAGCATCCCAGCACACGTCCGTTTTCTCACGGGACTCACACTGGGAAAGGTGGTCGCCATGATGCTCACGGCAGCAGCCCTCTTGCTCCCCTGGCCTCCTTCCTTCTAACTCCTACATATCTATCAGTGCCATCAGTTCCTTGATACAAGGGGAATGGAGAAGCAAACAATTTTAAAGCAAAATATCTGAAACCACACCTTACTTGGAACAGACTGAACGACAGTAAAGAACATTATAAAGGAAGTCAAGAGAGCCCCCAAACCTTCCAGTGTTTTGACCTCTGAAATATCGTTGTATTTTCATTCTGTCCCACTGGATGATCGCATCTGAAAAGGACATTTATTCCTGGATCACTACTTCTTTCAGAGATACATAGCACCACCATATTTTTACCAGATGCAATTACAGCCAAGACGGAATATGCTTTGGCTCCTAAAAATTCTAGGTCCTAGATTTACTTACTGGAGTTTAATGAATAAACAAAAAGCCTCCAACTAAACAAAATAATTTTAATAGTAACGAAGTGAATTGTTATGTGGTTGATCTGTATAAAAATACAGCTTTTTTAGCCAAAAGAGAAGTTAATGGTTAAACGTGTGGAAGAATCACAGCCAATGCAGAAGTACGTATGGGTTTTATTACTGTTGCTTTAATCCCTGGAGCCTAACACAGCGCCTGGTGTACAGCAAAGCAGCAATAGATACGGATAGAAAAGTGAAAGCAAGGGACGCACATCCCTTGGGCTCTTCTTCAGACTCTGCCTCATAACTGCTCCTACCTGCGGTGGGCAAAGCACCTTCTTCAGCCTGTGAGCAAAGTAAAAACTAAAAATAAAAATGGGGTTATGTACTGAGAATAATAACTTGTATGTATAATACACTATATATACACATATACATGCATAGATACATGTGAGCCTATCAACATGTACTTAACTATATATAACAGATTGTATGTATAGTATATATAGTATATATACATGTATACAGGCACACAGATATATCCATACAAATCCATATACACACACACATATTCATTTACGTATGAACAATATGTAACACATTTTTTATATATACAACTCAGAGTGTATTATATATCATAATAATATATTAAGGAAGGGGAATACGGCAACGTGAGATTTGAAATATTTGAAGAAAGAGTGTGGAGATTATTTACTCATTTATTCAACAAGCCTCCTTTCCATGTCTACCCTTTTCTGGTCTTGGTATTAGAAGCTAGGGATAAAGCAATAAACAAACACTGAGCCTGAACTCATGAAGCAGAACAAAAACAAATAATATTCCAATAATTTCACAAATAATGTTTACAGTCTATTTTTATAAGTACTGTATTTAATAGATGTAAGAATCCTTTCATATTGGTCGTATATTGGGAATAGAAGTAGGTCTGGGCAATTTGTTTTCTTTGTTGTCCGGAGCTGTACGCCCCGGCCATAGCGAATAATAACTGACGATTAAAAACGCCTGAGCTCTATTCATTTCCACCTTCTACCTCCTCCCTAGATTTACCTTTTTCCCTGTATTAATACCTCATAAAAGATGGCGCTCTTCCTGCTTCTTCTTCACCCATTTTTCCCGCGCCCGTGAAAATTACTACCTGACAGCGCAGATGCAACATGACGTTGGACCAGAGAAACCAATACCTATCTGGCCACGCCTCCACTGTGAGATCATTTTCGCCTTGGCCCAACCCCTTCCCCTCCAAGTGTATATAAGGCACTGCATTACCGCCATTAAACGAGACTTGATCAGAGCACTGTCTTGTCTCCATTTCTCCTATCTCTTGTTCCCCAAATTCCCACCCCCTCCTCCAGGGCCTGCTTCGACTATCCCGCGGGCCGGGATACGTGGCGCCCGAACAGCGACCTGGAAACGAGGGACTCCGTGAGGAAGAGGCCGCCAAAGGATGGTCGACCGCTAACAAAGACAAAAGGAATTAAACTGATCACCGCGGGAACCTGCCGCGTCTGAATCGAAGGTAAGTGACGCGTCCGAAATGGGACAAGAATTAAGTCAACATCAAATATATGTAGGACAATTAAAAGAGGCTTTAAAGATACGAGGAGTAAAGGTTAAAGGTAATGACTTGTTTAAATTTTTTGATTTTGTAAAAGATACTTGCCCTTGGTTCCCACAGGAAGGAACTATTGATATCAAAATATGGCGTAGAGTAGGGGATTGTCTTCAGGACTATTATAATACTTTTGGGCCAGAAAAAATTCCTGTGACCGTTTTCTCTTATTGGAACCTCATTAGAGATTTAATAGATAGGAAGGAGGTCGATCCGCGAGTCATGGCTGCGGTCGCTCAGACAGAGCATATTTTAAAGGTGAGCTCCTGTTCTAACCTTGCAAAGCCTCCGCGGGATGCGGAGGAGGGTCTCATTTCCCTCGAGGGTGATCGTGGGAGTGGATCCCAGTGGATGTGCGGATGGCTGGGCGGGTCTTGCATGTTTGCAGTTTTTGTAAATTTGTCAAGTATCATCTGAAAATAATTATTACTATTCAGTGATTCTCAAGCTTTCTCAATTTTGGCAGTGTATATGAACCACCTGAAGATTGTATTTTAATTGGTTAAAACAATGGTTCTCATTGAGTTTCAGCCTTCAGTGTGCATGAAACTCACTTGGGAGGCTTGTTCAATCACAGCTTGCAGAGCTCTGCCCTCCAAGTTTCTGATTTGCTGCGTCTGGGGTGCAGACCATTATTTACTTATCTACCATGTACCCAGGTGATGAGGTTTTTGGTCTTGTAGGCATGCTTTGCGCTTACAAGATTTAAGAGCAGTAAATATCACTATGATCCTTATGGGTGCCTTACAACCAGGATTACCTTCACCGGTTGCGATTCCTCAAAAATATTTTAAAATCATTATTGACCTTAAAGATTGCTTTTTTACAATTCCCCTTCATCCTGCTGACCAAAAAAGATTTGCCTTTAGTCTTCCATCTACAAATTTTAAACAACCAATGAAGCGCTATCAATGGAAAGTCTTACCTCAGGGTATGGCTAATAGTCCTACCTTGTGTCAAAAATATGTAGCTGCTGCTATAGAGCCAGTCAGAAAAACGTGGGCACAAATGTATATTATACATTATATGGATGATATTTTAATAGCAGGAGAAATTGGCGAACAAGTCTTACAGTGCTTTGCTCAACTCAAACAAGAGTTAGCAGCAGCTGGACTACAAATAGCCCCAGAAAAGGTACAATTACAAGATCCATACACCTATCTTGGTTTTCAAATCTTTGTTAAACACTCTAAGCTCAATTTTCATGAAGAGGTCCCGGATAAGCTCAGTGGGAGAAGGTGAGGCCTGTCATGACATGTTGGTGCAGTCTTAGCTTTTCTACGTATTTGATACAGTATCTGGATAAAATTTGAAAATTTCAGTCAATGAATCTAGTGCCTCAAATTACCAAAATATTCGGTTGAGTAGAGGTTGCAAGGAGTACCTTGATTGCATTCTTTTGTTTTATATAGGCATTTCACATTTTGCTGTTAAAACTACTTATTTATAAAATAATTTGAACAATCTTATTTCATTAAATCTACAATATGCTTTCTCTTTGCCTAGTTAAATTCTTTTTCTTATGTTTTCTTTTTTAATCTCCTTTCATTCTCCCCATGTTGACCAGAGTGAAGGTTCTATGCATTAGACAGGACATTTGGGGCTTAATCTTCACAAAGTATTTAGCATTAAAATCATGTTGCCCTGAATTCTAAATTATTTTTATCTTCCCTGACATTACAAATTCCCTTTCGAGAACTATTTTTTGGCGGTGTCTTGTTCCTCATGTCCAGATCCTTAATTGCATGACCATCAGGAAGGTGATATACAGTCTATTTAAAGATCACATGTTGCTGTAAATCTCTGGCACAGTGACGTGGTTTATAAGGCAAATTACAACTCTATCGGACTCCTTTAAAGCGATTAAGATTGTTCTTTTTGTTGACTCTTTTTGGTCACAGTAGGCAATGGTTTTTTTAAAGGTTACTTTTGATAAAAGGTATGATGCAATGATAAAGTAAAAGGTTTCTAAGATTAAGACAAACACATTTTCCTGTGATTTTGGTAAATTTACATAGGAAATAAAAAGGTTCTAAAGGAGATTTTATCTGTAAATCATGCTCTTGACATCTTGCATTCTATAAATAATGTGGAGCAAAATCAAAGAACCTACTCTACTTGATATTTGTGCTCCCTGATGGGCTGAGCAATCACCTCTCTATCTCTAGTTATGATGATGTGGTCATGAGGATGTGGTCATGGCACTGTGGTCCTGGTGTCATGGTCCTGGTGGCATCGCTGTGGTGGCATGGCCGTGATGGAATGGCCATGTTGGAATGGTTTTGGTGGCATAATCCTGATGGCGTGGTCATGGTGGCATTGTCTGGTGATGTGGTCATGATGGTGGGGTCATTTTACAGTCTGACCTCCATCTGCTACTCGCCTCTTTAACCTGCCTTGTTAATTGCTGATCATACAGGCCTGATTTTTCTCAAATATTAGATCTCAAATGCACATTTTACTGCCACTGAAAAACCCTGGGCATGCTTACTTTTGCTTCCCTCAATGTTACTTTCTGTTCCATAAATCCATAAAGGGATCAATCATAATGCAAATTCAGTGTCTAGAACTGACAATTGTCCGTGTGTGAACAACTAAGGTAACCCCTAGATTGTGTGTGAAATATATTTAATATTCCTCTCATCTGTATTTGTCACAGTGCTCTCAGCTGGCGTGGAGACCGCAACAGGCATTCTGTAGGCCTGACAAACTTGCATTTGTTGCTTCCAAGACCTAAAACGTGTGTCAAGCTCAGTCATGAGACATAGGTAGAAACTGCTATTTCTGGATTTCCTGTAATTCTTCTCCATGACATTTTGGAGTTTCTGGGTTATGCATATTTTAAAATCTGCTACAGTTCCACTGTTAGCTTATATCATACAGGAGATTTAACTTTATGTTGTTACCTATCTAAAAAATAATCCACCTGATGGATTCTCTATTTTCCTACTTTAAGACCAGCAAATTAATTTAATTAAAAATGGTTAGTTCTTTAAAAACTTCAAACAGTTAACATGTAATTTTTGTCAATAGATGTTTTAAAATCTTGCTTATTATTAAACCAATGAGATAATAGTTGTGATCTTAATATTTAATGGTAACTTTCAATATTCTGACTTTGAGAGAGGAGTGTAACTCTAAGATAACAGGTAAATTAATATTGTTTATGTTCTATTTCATTTGATAGAAAAGGGCAGTGGGAGATGATTTTGGCTAGTCGAAATGTTAATAATGACATTTATTTATTTTATAATATGTCTAGACAAAAAGCTATGAGTATGTAGTATGTTTGTGACACTAAAACCTCAGTTCTTTTCCATTCATTATAACACATTTTACAAAATTGCTTAATTTTTGTTAATTTTCCGTTTCAACTCAAAATGAAAAATTCAATGATAATTGACCAGTTCAGTAAACAATGGGCATGGGATTTCAGGACGTTGATCAATACTGAGAGTCCTCTCCATCAGTTTTCCTGGAACCCCTGTAGAATAACTAATACAATTAGATATTGATGGGATGTCACAAGCTTTTTATGATGGGCAAGGAACTCCAATATGCAACAGTATTTCCTCAGTGTGTGTGTGTGTAAGTGCATGCATTTGCATTACAAGCTAAGACTTTTAGAAAAATAATACCTCACCTGGCCATTTGCTCGCCTCAAATTCCAGTTTTCTCAGAATTTCACTTATTGCCTAGTCACATGGTTCAATAATATAATGAGCATTAGAATTATTATAGCTTTTTTTTCACATTTGCCCTCAATTCCCATTTTTCAGGAAAGGCAATTTGGTACCTTGATATCACCACAGGTACCTGTCCAACACCTCTAAGGAGACTAGGTGTATTGGGGTCATTTCTCTGATGATCTGTGTGGTTCACTCCACAAGCTCAGATCCATTCTGGTGCTTAAGTGTCCATTCTACACAGCTCAGTTTTTTTTTTTTTTTT